>NC_050452.1:55408250-55648349 GCF_903995425.1 Onychomys torridus | reverse complement strand
GAAAGGAATGAAACTCATAGCTCCTGTCTGTCTAGCGAAGTAATAGCATCTTGGGTAAACACATATACTTTTAAAGCCTATGAAGATTGATTTAAGTCAAGGAATGGACTCTCAGACAAAATCATCATGCCAAGTTTTACTGTTATCTTTGAAATGGGGAATGCCAACAGTGACCCCTGGGGTCTATCCATTTATGGGAGAAAGCATTATGAATTTTCAAGAATAGGTGGAAATACTATTATTTAGCTGCAGAATCCAACACTCATTTTCTTACTAATCATGTTTCTAACATTTTTCAAGATTGAATCTCTAAGATTAATAAAATCCCATTATCTTCTAATATTTAGAAATTAATAATGTAGAACCTCACCCTCAGCTCTGTAACTGGCAACCTGCTGCAGTCTCCCCTTCCTACCAGGCCCTGTTCCCAAGGGATCACAAAGACCTTCTCCAACCTTCCATTCCCCAACTCATTCCAGTGTCCCAGCCTCCAGCATCAGCAGCCAACTCCTGGGAACACAACAGCTAACTAAGCAGAACAGGGAGACAGGTAAGCTGACTGAAGACCCTCACCGCTTCATCCTCCCTCCAAATCCAATCCAACAGTCTCCTCCCCAGTGTTACAACAGACCACCAGCTGCAGCCTTCTGTCACCCCTGCCCATATGTTCTGTGGGCTCCACAGTCCATGCCCTCCTAACAGCCCCCCTTTTTTGCTTTACCCCAGCCCCCAACTCCAGCAGGCACCCCCGCTAACCCACAGGCCATGCCTGACAAAAAACCAGGCAGACTGCCGGCCGATCTTCTCTTCTCTCTTTATGTCCCCAGATCCAATCCCCCAGTCTGTCTCATCCCCAGTGCTGACTGAGTACAACAGCTGTAGCTTTCTTCTCTGCTGTCCACATGTCTTGTGGATCCCACAGGACATCCCTCCTAATCTTCCTTCCCCAACTCCATCATTTATCACAGCTCCCCACCCCAACAGGCACCCCTGCTAACCTAAACACCACTCCTCCCAGGGCAACAAGTAGGCTAAAGGCAGACCCACCCCTCTCCTACTGCTCCTGAGATCCCAGTGTCTCCCCCAGTCTTACCAGCTGAGCAGTACAGTAAAACAGCAACACACAGCCAGCATACTCTCTGAAAACCCAGAGAGGAAAGAGAAACCAAGGAACAAAACATCCACCCAACAAAGACAAATCCAGAAATCAGCAGCTTAGACCTATAATCACCATGAACCCAGATGTCTAGATGCTGGACAACAGCCAGGACATCTATGTTGAGAACACAAGGGCACCCAAGTTTGTAAAAGAAACAGTAGCACAGCTTAAATCCCCCATTGACCCTCACACACCAATAGAGGAAGACTTCAATACCCCCACTCTCACCACTGGACAGGTCATCCAGACAAAAAGCTAAACAGAGAAATGCTGGAGCTAACAGACCTAAAGATATTTACAGAACACTTCACCCAAACACAGATTATACTTTCTTCTCGGCATCTCATGGAACTTTCTCCAAAATTGTCCTCATACTTGGACACAAAGCAGGTCTCAACGGATATAGGAAAACTGAAGAAAGTCCCTGCATCCTACCTGAGCACTATGGGTTGAAGCTGAATATTATCATCTACAGAAACAACAGCTCATAACTCATGGGAACTGAATAACTCTTTACTGAATGACTAGTGGGTCAAGACAGAAGTAAAGAAATTAAAGACTTTCTAGAATTCAATGAAAATGAATGCACATAATACCCAAACTTATGGGACCCAATGAAAGAGGTGATAATAGGAAAGTCCATAGCACTAAGCTCCTTCATTAAAAAAAAAAATGGAGATATTTCATACTAGTAACTTAACAGCACATCTGAAAGCTTTAGAACAAGAAGAAGTAGGCACACCTAAGAGGAGTGGATGGCAGGAAAAAATCAAGCTGAGGACTGAAATAAGTAAAATAGAAATAAAGGAACAATACAAAGTATCAGTGAAGCAGAAAGTTGGCTCTTTGATAAAATCAACAATAGACAAACTCTTATTCAAACTAATTAAAAGACACAGAGAGAATATCCAAATTAACAAAATCAGGAACAAAAAGGGGGACATAACAATAGACACCAAGGAAATCCAGAGGATCCTAAGGAAATACTTTAAAAACCTGTACTCCACCAAATTAGAAAATCTAAAGGAATGGATAATTTTCTCAGTACCACTTACCAAAGTTAAATCAAGATCAGACAAACAATTTAAGTAGACCTATAACCTCTAGTGAAATAGAAGGGTCATTAAAATCCCCCCCCCAAAAAAAATTCCCAGGAACAGAGGGTTTTAGTGCAGAATTCTATCAGACTTTCAAAGGAGACTTAACACCAACAATCCACAAGTTATTCCAGAAAATAGAAACAGAAGGGATATTCCTCAATTCACTTTATGGGGTCACAGTTACCCAATACCCAAACTACATAAAGACCAAGTAAAGAAAGAGATGCATAGACTAATTTCCCTTGTGAATATAGATGCAAAAATACTCAATAAAATACTTGCAAACCAAATCCAAGAACACATCAAAAAAATCATCCACCATAATCAAGTAGGCTTCATTTCAGAGATGCAGGGATGGTTTGACACACAAAAATCAGTCAGTGTAATCCACCCCATAAACAAACTGAAAGAAAACAACCACATGATCATCTCATTAGATGCAGAAAAGGCCTTTGACAAATCCAGCTCTCTTTCATGATAAAGGTACTGGAGAGATCAGGGATACAAGGGACATACCTAAACATAATAAAGGCAATTTATAGGCAGGGAGGGGGTGTTTAGTTCCCAAAGAGGATGTATGGAGTCAGTGGGGAGAGAGAAGGAGGAGACAGACAGACATGATCTGAGGGTAAATCAGGATGGCTGTCAGCAGTGTTTAATTGAAAAAAAAAAAAAAAGGCTACACTTTTTAGAAGCTATAGTTGCACATAGGATTAAACAAGAGACAAGGGGCTTGTGACCTGGAGTGTGGCTTGAGATCAGGGGCTGAGGAATCTAGTACTGAACTAGACAATAGGCACCAGTCATATGTTAATGGAAGGGTCACAAATTCCTCTTGCTAGAGATAAGAAAAATGACTACTTTATCTAGCAGGAACTTTCCTCATGCCCCAAGGGAATGGAGACCCTTATTCAAAAGCCTGACCTTGGGAAAAGGGCTTCTTCTGGGGAGCAGACACTGAATTACAATTTCTTAGTCTTACTATATGGGACTGTTCCTCTCACATGCTCCCCAAAGGGAAGGTCTTGATGTTTACTCTTTTCCCATTATACTGTACCATTCTGACTTTTCTACTCTTTCTAACTGAACTCTTGCCCTTAATGGCCTCAGGCTCTGGATCTGAATTGTGGGCACTTTACCCTTGGCATCCAGTGTGTCTAGTAAATCTCTAACTTTCCTGTTCGTGGTGTAATTAGGAGGGCACAATGGAATTCCCGGTTCCATGGTGGCAGGTATTATGATATGGAGTGTGGCAGGCCTTCACATGTTAGGCCAAGGTGGACCAGTGGGTGAGGGAGACAGGCCATGCAAATGTGGCAGCAGGCTGCATCATGGAGTGGTGGAAAGTTACTCACACCATGCAGACACATGGTGATGGTAAAACGGCACTGGTGGGTGGCACTGGTTACTGTCTGAAAAGTCACAAGCCACGGCCACAACTACTAGAGTTAGAAAGAGCTTTCTTAGAAAGAAGCGAAGCCTGGAGAGAAAGGAGGATGGCAGGAGCAGAGAAAGGGAGAGCACAGAGAGAAAACACAGAGAAGAGAGTGTGTGTGTGTGTGTGTGTGTGTGTGTGTGTGTGTGTGTGTGTGTGTATCTGGCTTTTTAAGGTGGGGATTGTGTGACCACACAGTGGGTATGCAGTCAGTCGCTCGCGCCCCCTGGTGATGTAAGATGCCAGAACCCAGAAGAGTGAGGGCAGGATCCTAACATTCTAAACTTTTTGCTTATTATAAAAAGTGAGTAAATAGGAATGGGGTTTTTCTCCCAGAAAAACTGCTTCCAGCTGACTTGGTAGGCATTGGTCAGCTCTTAGGGGGAATAGGGAGGGAGAGTCTTCTGAGGTAGACAGGCATTCTGGGATATGGGTAAGGCTGTCCTGCTGCCCTGGAGCTGCCTTCCCTCTTGGCTTGGCACTCTGGCTGCTTTTGTGTCTGACAGGATGCTGGTGAGATAGGAAAGGCCTGAAGTAGATCTGACCTGTCCAGATGGATTTAAGGTGGTTTTCTGGAGCTTGGGGAAAATTTTGAACATGTTAAGAAGCAGCCATGAGATTAGTGACCATTTGTGGTGTTTAGTACTCTGCTTGCATTGGTTAGTGAAAAATGGGAGAGACAGAGAGATTGGAATGTGTTAAACTTTATCAGAGCCGGATTGTAATAGATGGTTATATTAAAGTCTGTAGAACCCAGACACTTTTGGGTCTGGGGGTATAAATGCCTTTTAGCTGTTACGGTTTCTTACTTGATGATCTCTGGACTCCAGTTCTGTGGTGGTCCTGTACCATTAGCTGAGCAGTGAGTTAAGAGAGGAACTGGGAAGAGAAAAGCTTCTGGTGCACGAGAACTTATTATAATTCTTTGGAATTAGGGACAAGGCAGAGGGCAGGGCCCTGTCTGTGTGCATGAGGAGGAGAAGCACTGTGCCAGGTCTGGAGTGAGGCCCATGGAGAGAGCAATGAAATGAAAGCTCCTGCCTTAGCTGGAAAATCTTTTCCCATTAAGTAACTCTGAAAATACAATGAAATCTGGTGAGGTGGGTGAGTACGATTGTCCTCCCTACCCCAACAATAGAGAAACGAGGAGAGATGAGACCCCAAAACTCCCAGAGTGGCTCTGGTGTCCAGAAGGAAAGAAATGGATCACTTCCATGCTGCATTCTGGTTCCCTGTGAACCTGTGGCCAAGCCTAGGTCTGCTGGAGGTCTTAGCTGGATGTTCCCATGCCATCTTGGTGCCTGAAGGCAGTCAACTGACCAGTTGTCTTTCCAGGAAGCACTTTGAACAAGGCTCAATTGATGGCCTGACCTGGCAGGGCACACACTAGCCTGCATGGCCTTTTTTCCACACTTAGAACAGGGACCCAATGGCCTTTGGGAGCCAGGGTGTGCCAGCACTTGGCAATTTTGTTCTCAGGCTTTTATCTCTTTTCATTTTGTTTATGGAAACCAGTTCTGAGTATTTTTCCTGGATTTTTGTAATAATTTTCCCGTATATGTGTGATGTTGGGCGCTGTGTTTTCATATTGCAATGGGCCCTCTCCATTAAAACTGTTAGCTAGATTACTCACGCGCTCTTTGTAATCTTTCTCCTCTTGCTTCTGTTCATGGGATGTCAGTCAGACAGCAGCATGCCTTTATTGAAAGCTTTGCTTTCTGCACAAATTAAAATATAACCTCCAAATGACAACATCATTGTCACCTTGCCCCACGAGTCAGTCTTGGGACTAATTAACCATTTTAATGCCATTTTGGAATGTGTTGAGTTAAGGCTGAGTTTTCTCAAGATTGGCTTTCCCTTGGTTCTTTCCTGGGTCTCTCAGGTTTTCAACAAAGGACTTGATATATTCTGTGAGTCCTTTACATTTGGGTCTAAGACTTTAATCTTTTTTTTTTTGTTGTTGTTGTTTGTTTGTTTGTTTGTTAGACTGCTGAAATACTTCCTCAGTGCTTTTTTTGTGTTTAGGTTTTAGCCTTCTATCCCAGAGTCCCAGTTCTTGAGGACACTTCATACTTGCAAAGTCCCTACTTGTTTCTCTGTGGTCTTTGGCAGTCCTTCATGAGGCTTTGTGCTGGGCTGGTCCTGATCCTCAAGCCCATGTCTTTCCCAAAAGGCTTACCATCCAGAGGAAGTGCAGCCAGTTACTCTGCCAGGAGGTTTCCTGTTGCTCTAACCCCTGTATACTCAGCAGTGCAGTGCTTTCTTTCTCTCTCTCTCTCTCTCTCTCTCTCTCTCTCTCTCTCTCTCTCTCTCTCTTACACACACACACACACACACACACACACACACACACAGAGAGAGAGAGAGAGAGAGAGAGAGAGAGAGAGAATCTCTATTCGTTCTAGACAAGAGTATTAACCAGCTAGAAGTTTCTCCATTCACCTTGTACAGAATTATCCCATTTGATATATATATATCTCACACTTACGAGTAAGTGGTTTATAAAAGGAAACCTGGGTTTTTTTAAGGTCGAATGAGACAGCATTTTTCCTCCAGTGTCCTTCTTGTCTCAGTGTTCCATACAGTACTTTGCCTTTCACCCTTGAAACACTGACCCACTTATTCCTTTAGTTAGCTTTGAACTGCTGACGGGATCCTATGTGTCTTTTACATTTAATTAGCATATTTTCCTCTGGTCCAGCTCCTGTACTGCCTCAACTTTTCTGTTTAGGTGTTCACAGAAATCGGTAGAGCAGCTTACATAGAAAAATATAGTTGCATAGATGTCTTAGAGCTAAATATAGATTTTTAGATTTTTCTCCTTGCAATCTAATGTTGTCTTTAGCATATATAGTTAGCCACCAATTGTGTTTTAATATATCCTCCTGTATAGTAAACTGGTTATATTTTCTGTTTTCTGAATATTCCCAAGTAGCTGTCTTGAAGTTAGTCTAATCTTAGGATGCAGTTTTCTCCTTCATTCCCTAAACACTGGGGTGACAGTACCATTCCAAAATGATGTCCAGCGAAACATCACTATTGTTACTTTATTTTATTGTGATTAAATGGATGTTATATGAAGCCCCAGAATGTTATTTTTATTCCATTAAGCATTTAATATGTCTTGTTATTCAGTTTTTAATTATAAATAGTAGAATTATAACAGGAAGGGCCCTGAAATAAGATAGGCTTTGGAGAGAGGACTATGTAATGGGTCCTATTATGTCTGAACCCCAGAACATCTTCACACTAGTGAAAACTCATGTCATTATAGATCAGATATATAGAATTTGTATTAGTAGGAAAGGTCTGGGCCATGACTAGAGCAAAATACATTCTATTAAAAATATTTTAAAAAGTTGTTTTTAAAATGTGTGTGTGTGTGTGTGTGTGTGTGTGTGCGTGTGTGTGTGTGTGCCTGCCTGCCTGTGAATACAGCTGCCCTTGGAGGTTAGAGATATCTCCATCTCTCTGGAGCTAGAATCATAGGTGTTGTAACCAGCTTGGTGTTCAGTGCTAGGAACTAAACTTGGATCCTCTGGAAGAGCAGTATGCACAGTATGGTATATTTTTAGGTAATATTTAGCATATATTTGGGAAGATCTAGATTGGACTGTTAGAGTTGATCCACAAATTAGTAACTCAGGGTCCCTTATTTGTCCTGAACCAGGAACTGACGTCATCCTTATCCATTTTATATTGTCTTTTGTTGTCTCTTTAATTCTATAAGGTAGGTTAGTAAAGAAATGAACGGTGGCATACAGAATTCCAAGAGCTCTTGCCTGTATGGAATTTATGCCTAAAATATAAGATATATATGACAATGTAAATTTGGTTTGTTAAAGTACATTTCGTGGTTTATGTCATCACTGAATTGCTTAAAAGATGTCTCGTAGGATTCCTGAATTAGTAAGAACAAGCTGGAAGGGGAAGGAGAAAACTGGAGTGACCTGGGCATGATTCTGTGAGAGAGACTAGGACGTAATGGTGAGGATGAGGGCAGAGAAGGATGAGTCGGCAGCAAAATGGGTCAGCCTGGGCTGTCAGCAGAAGGTGGCCAGGGGAGGAGCCGTACCAGGTGACAGAAACCAGAGTCTGCTGGAGTTATACAGCACATGTAGAGTGTAAGGCACAGTTAGCGTTCTGGGTGCCAGACCTTCCAATCTGAAATTAATACTTACTCCTGGCTACAGGGGTCCTTTGGGACTTCTAGGATTACAGCAGTGAGTCTGCCCCACAGTTTTAGATGGAACCAGAAGTATTAGGAAGACATGGAGATACTCCGTTCAGCATGTTTTCATTGAGCATCTCATTAGTGATGGCAGTAGGCTCTTGAGAGGGATTAGATGAAGTCCAGGGCAATTACAGCAATGACAAGGATGTTTGGGAATTACTGTGGGAAAGGGCACTATCTTTTTAAATAGTATCTCTCACTTTTGTTTTTATGTCTTTAATTATGCTGTGAGATCTTCAAAAGTAAGGGAGGATATCTTCTTTTTAGTTTTAAACTCAGCAACTGGTATGTACAAAGGTTTCAATTAATTATTGCAAGAGCAATACAGATGAATGGAACAGAAATGCACCTAAAAGAAGTGGATGGAGAGTCAGCGTTAGGAAGTCTTGTGTAGCACTCAGGGTGGGAAGATGAAACCCAGTTACCAGTGTTGAGGCAGTGAGGAGGCCAAGTGCAGGAATTTTCTAGATAGGTAAAGGCATCCAGGTTGGGTGGGACTAGTGTTTTGGAGAGTTGGAAGTTCAAGAATGAGTATCAATTATTGCTATTATTTTGTTGTTGTTGTTGTTGTTGTTAACTATACAGGGCATAAAGGGCTTGAGGTATTTTCAGGAGGGGGAAGGCACAGGATTGTTTTCAGAGCACAGACATGCTCCTTTAATCAGGAGAGATGGGGTGAGACTCTTCCTCTACTTACTTTCACTTCTTACATTCTATGGAATCATCTGTGATTCCACAAGCAGAGCACAAACTGACCCCAGGAGGCATCAACCCTACATAAAGAACCACAGACAACCAAGGGATGCTGAGAGCAGGAGAAACAGTCTTCCCCAGAGAGGAGCACACCAACTGATTATCCAGTACCAAGTTGTCAGCCCTGAAAACGTGCATACAAGTAACATTATACAGACTGAGCAGGTTATATTTAGGAGTAACATGCATATATACTTACATAACAGCTATTAATGAAAAAAGAGACCATGAAGAGAGCAAGGAGAGGTGTATGGGAAGGTTTGGAGGGAGGAAAGGGAAGCCGGTAATGATGTAATTATAATCTCAATGGAGTTACAAGGAAATGGAATTGATTTTTCTAAAGTGAAACAGTTGAGCAACTGTCAAGAGCTATTATAATCTATATGTACTCATGTATGCTGTTATCATAGTATCCATGTTCCTATTTAAAAATGTTTGGAAGATACTTTATCAAAAATTGAGTCAAGTTAACATGTCCCTTAAAAGAAAACCATTATGTGTGGTGATAAAAATTCAAGCTCTGAATAAAAATGTGACATTGGGAAAATGTGCCTACCACTATGAATTTAATGGCTTACCAATATCTAAAAACTATTTGTGGGTGATATTGGTGGTAACATTAATGAATATTACTTTTTGATGTTGTTCAGTGACATGTGTCAATCACTTGACTTAAACAGTATTTGACCATGCATGCTGTTACAGAATCATATGTAGGGAACAGACTCAAGTTCAAGGTTGACCGATGCATTTTTAAGTGTTAGAGACTGGAGAGTTTATTGATGTCAGAGTCCACATCACATCCGATCTTTCAAAAACCACTACTTATCAGATTTTGGTGTATTCTTAAAAGAACATCTTGAACTGTCTGAAAAGGATAATAAAACTCGACTCCATTTCCAGTTACACATATGTATATTCCATATCACCAGACAAAACAGCAAGTGCCATAGACTAACTGCCATGGAAATTTCAAGAATGTGAGAGTTTCCATCTACTAATTCATACACTGAAAGATTACATAATGCTTCTTATTGATGTTTTGAATTCACATTTGTGCTGAAAATTCAGCTACTTTAAATATTTAGTCTGATATGTAATGAGTTATGATGATTATTTAAAAATGAATCAGGCTATTCTTTATTGTGATCAGATATGCATGCAGCTTGCCTCTGCCCCTTAGGTATTCAGTGCTTTGACATTAAGTTAAACACTATTGTTGAACACACCAGACTGTTGAACATCATCCCGACTGAAGCTGTGTGCGGTTAAATACTGACTCCCCAACCTCTCCCCCTCCTGGTCACCACATGCCCCTTTCTGTTCCGGCTGACTGTTCTGGGCAAAAGCAAACCATAGTATTTGCTTTTGTTTTCTTATGTATGTCCCTTTCATGTAGCATGATGTCTTCAAGTTCATCCACGTTGGATTTTCTCAGGCAGATCACCACTGGCAGAGGGCAGGGGTCTTAAGGGCTTAGTGGCCCAGCAGAGCTCCTTATGGTCCCTTCTATTCCTAAATTTCCATGATTTTCAGGCATCAGTGGCTTCCTGGAGTCCAGCATTGGTATGTAAGTGTAGTGAGAAGTGGAGGTGATGGGGCCCATCCAGCAGAGGCTCACAGAGCACTTTGGTGAACCCTGCTGTGTGCCCTGCTCTCCCTTCTGGAGCCTGTGGCCTCAGCCTCCCTCCCCCACCCAGCTGCTGTTTCCCTTCCCCAGATCCCTCTACTCACCAAGATCAGCCATGGTAGATTGTTCGTAGCCAAGGCTTTGAATTTAGGACTGCTGTAGTGGGAATGGAAACTGTGTGTGTGTGTGTGTGTGTGTCCAAGTGTGTCTGCACACCTGTGTGCATTAGGAAGAGGAAGATCATGTTTTTTGACACGCACAAGGGTGATGTCACCATCAGCATGGAAGGATGGAGAGTGAGCTCAGAAGCCTGAGTTTCCTACCCACTGTCTTGCTAGAGGAGCATGTTTAGTTCTTGGGAGCTCGAGGCATTGGGTTGAAAGAAGGCTAAAGTTCTGCCTGTAGGTCTTTAAAAAACATCTCTCTCCAAGACTCCTTCCTATCTTCTTCCATGAAAATCTGTTACAGATATCCAGGCTATTACCATCTGGGCACACCTTATTTTATAACCCCACTTCATATTGGACTACATAGCCTAAAAATTACTTTGATAATTTTTTCCTTGATTGTCATAATAACTTAGTTTTGTTCTCTCTGTTAAATAACGAAGAAACAAATGCAGAGATGTTAAATGGCTTAATCAAATTACTAAGTAAGTCTGGGAGATAATTTCAGCTCTCTGGTGCCAAACCCATGCGCATGCCATCCTAAGTGCTTTTTAAATTGTGCTCTATTATATCCAAGCTTAAAAACAGGCAATTTAACAATTTTTTTTTTTTTCGAGACAGAGTTTCTCTGTGTAGCTTTGCACCTTTCCTGGAACTCACTCTGTAGCCCAGGCTGGCCTCGAACTCACAGAGATCACCTGCCTGTGCCTCCCGAGTGCTGGGATTAAAGGCGTGTGCCACCACCGCCCGGTTTAACAACTTTTTAAATAACTTCTCAAACTCATCAAGCACCCAAAAAAGTTGTTTAGCACATGGTCTGCATAGCTCCTGTAAGTGTTTAGTGCATGGTCTGCATTGCTCCTGCAAGTGTTTAGTGCATGGTCTGCATTGCTCCTGCAAGTGTTTAGTGCATGGTCTGCATTGCTCCTGTAAGTGTTTAGTGCATGGTCTGCATTGCTCCTGTAAGTGTTTAGTGCCTGGTCTGCATTGCTCCTGTAAGTGTTTAGTGCATGGTCTGCATTGCTCCTGCAAGTGTCTGCTGCATTTGCAAGTGTTTGTGTCTGATGCAGTGCAAAGTGAGGAGGATGCAGCTGTAGCTGTTGTAGCAGGCAGGGTGTGTGTATGTGGGGGGGGCACAGTGCACATGCTCATCAGGCTGCTACTGTAGCCCGCTGCTGGGGTGCCCACACCAAGCAGAAGGAATACTATGCACACACACTTGAGCAGGTGGGTCAGAAACCCTAGTCTGATTTCTGTGTTAGTGATAAGGGAATTTTGGATTTATCTTAAAAATTTCTAACTACTTCTCTGTCAATTTCCTGCATTGCTTTAGTTTGGATTGCTAGGAAATTAGTAATACAAATACTTCTCTGTGAATCAGAATTACTGTCCATGTTGAGTGATCAGAACAAAATATAGCAATAAGATACTGGAACTGTATCAGAGTGAAGCTGTGCCTTTTAAATGCTGGTTGAATGTTTGTGAGAAAAGGCTCATGCTCAATGTAAAGCTGCCTTCAAGGTGGTTTATGCAGCCGGATTCCCCAGAGTATTTCGATGGAGTTTTCAGCGAGGCTCATGCTACTGAATCGTTCACCAGAACTATGTCGCAGTAGCACGTGATGCAGAGTTACTGCCCTGTCCTGTGTGTTGGTTTGTGTGGTGGCTGTGGCTGTGGTCCTGGGCTCAGACCCAGGTCTTTGAGCCTGCTAGGCAAGCCCTGTACCCTTAGCTACATCCTCACCTACTCTATCCTGCTTCAGGTCTCCACATTTTCTAAAGATTTTAATAATCAACTTGAATGGTTAGTGAGTTTGGTTTGTCCCATGTCCAGCAGGGCTCTAGGAATGGACCTCACTGGGGCAGTGAGGAGATGAAGCAGACAGACAGACAGACACATGGGCAGAAAACTGTGATCCAGTGGACTGGACTTTCTGCTAGAGAAACCTCAGGCCCTGTCCCTGCCCCCACCCTCACCACAAGCTCAGTGTGCTTAGTATAATAGAGTTGAATAAAGAGATGGGGTTATTGCATGTGGTAATCTAGGAGGCAGGGTTTTATGGTCTACAGCTGAACCAAGGAGAGATTTATCTAATCTTGTGGGGAAGTAGTCTTCAATCAGTATCTCAGGGGAAGAACGCTATGGTAGATATTTTCTACACTGTCACCATCCATCTGTGGACCAGAAGGGACGGCTTTGCATTCCTCCATGGACCTAAGGCTCTGGAGCCTCTGCCACAGCTGTGCCAGCTCAGCAGTACACATTCTCTCAGGACTCCCACCCACTCAGGCTTCCCTCTCCCTACAGGCTTGTGTTTAGTATAAAAAGTCCATCAGGGAGGTCTAGCACCATTGAAATAGTGAAAATGTTTAGAAAGAATAACAAGCTTTTCTCTTCAAATTCTTTAAATGGTACTCTATGAATCATTTCCAAATACAAGCCAGAGATGGGAAAGACAGACAAGAGAAGTTAAATTTCCATTTGCCTTGGCCATTGTGAATAATGAGCCGGAGGTTTTACAGCTTTTAAAATACTCCTGGGGATAATGGACTGGAAATCACTGCTCAGTTAAAAATAATTTTATGAAGTTCCTTATTTATTTTGGGATAAAATTGACTAAAAAAGAAAGAAGATGGTTTGGGTAATATAATTTTGTCAAGCAGTGATTAATGCCAGGGTAATATGTAGGATGTAACAATGGAGACCTGGCCCTTGTCCTCCAGTACATAAACTAGTCAGAAGGATAAGAGAAATGAGCACTCCAGTATAGTCTCCATGCTGTCACCGAAGACATGGTGTCCTATCTGTGTTAGTGGAGCTGGGGAGGAGGCTCTGGAAGCTACTATGGATTTGTGATGAGGGAGCATTTTTTTCTAAGGAAATGACATGAACAGAAGCTTGGAGCCCTCAAGGAATTTCCGGCTGTGGGATCACTGGATGTAATTTCGTATGACTAGTGAGTCTCATGATGAGAAATTGAGAGCATCTTTAGCTTGGTCAAGTAGCAGCAGCTGCAGATCTGTAGGATAAAGTAGATTTACATTGCAAAGGACTATGTATGGCTGTGGAAAGTTTCTGGCTCCTTTGTGTCTGCAGAGCCACAGCCAGGACAGACTAGAAAGCACTAGAGAGCAGATTGGAAAAGATGTTGGTTCGTTCGTTCATTCATTCATTCATTCATTCAGTAAGCATATATTGTGTATCCACGTTGTGAAAGTAACTAGTTTAGGCTCAAAGATAGCTACCCTAGAGGAGCTGGCCATTAAACAGTGAGACATATACTTTGCCAATCAACACAGTAAATGAATTGATTGAGCGTAGGCTAGGAGCTAGTGGATGCTAAGAAAGAAGAAAAAGAACAGGAGCTTAGGCATGCCAGGTGAGGAGTGCCATCTAAGTAAGATAACAACACGCCAAGTTCAGAAACTATTGCAGTTATTCAAGTAAAAGATGAGGCAGGGGCTGTGGTGATAGCTCAGTGGTTAAGAGTACTTATTCCTACAGAGGACCTGAATTTGGTTCCCAGCACTCATGTCCAGTGCTCACCACTGTCTGTAACTCCAGTTCTGGAGGGTCTGACACCCTCTCCCTGTGTAAATTTTAAAAGAAAAAAAAAAAGACTAGACGAAAGGTGAGACTTTAGAATGGAGAAATGGGGTATTTTGGAAGATGTGTTTCTTTTCTTTCATTTTTGAAGCTTTCTCATATAAACAAATGACAAATCTGTAGTGCATTATCTCAAGGTGAATGACTTTGTGTCACCTACCATGGGAGTGGGTAAGACTGTCACAGCCAGACCCCTCCGTTGGCCTCATTAGAACTGCAGACCAATTCTTTCTCGCCACCTGATGTTTATGGTAATCAACTTCCTGTATATGTATATCTATTAGTATAGCTTAATCTTGCCAACTCAAAAAACGAATGCCTTCTATTCTAGTCTTTTTAATTTAGGTTTGCATATTTATCTGTGTGGTGTGTGTGTGTGTGTGTGTGTGTGTGTGTGTGTGTAGACATAATCATGTGTGTTTATGCTTGTGTGTGTGCTTAGGTGCATGTGCACATGCGTTTGCATGTATGCGGATGCCTCAGGTTGATGCTGGGTGTCTTCCCCAGCTTTCTTCACTTTATATACTGAACAGGGTTTCTCACATGAACCAAGCTCTTGCTAACTTGACTACTCTGGTGAGCTAGCTTGCTCCGAGATCCCTTAAAGTATGAGCAGGTCACCATATCTGCGTAGCATTTCTGTGAGTGCTGGTCCTCCCATTCTGGAGCTCCCATGTCTGGTCCTCACATTCTCACAGCAAGCACTTTGTTCACCAAATCTTCTTTCCAGCCTCTTCCTTCTTTTTTAAGGATGCTTCCCAACCTAAAGGGCTTATCTTAGCATTTCTCATAGCCTGCCCTTGACTGACTATAAACTCATAGTGCAGCTCACCATGCTCTGTCCTCTGTATATTTTCTTGATTGGCAGCTGGACTTCAGGCTTCCTCAGACTCAGGTGTATTGAGGAGTGTTGGAGTCCAGCTCCTCGATAGCCCTCTCCCAGGGTTGTGGAAGAATCTATAAACCAGCTGAGAAGTCTAATCTTCAGGATGGCGGATGAGTACATAAAACTCTTTAGTCCACACACTTTATCTTCTGAGTCAGTTCTCTCTACACTGCTTCTCTTGGGCTCTCTCACTTAGCTCCTTCCTTGCCTGATTCTCTCCACATCTTTCTGCTGTTCCATCTTGGTCTTAGTCTTTCTCATCTTGTTCTTCCTCATCTTCCCTATCATCTTTCTAGTTCTCTCTCCTAGACCTCCAATCTAGTTCTCTAATCTAGTTCTCTAATCTAGTTCTCTTCCAATCTGGTCCATCTTAGTTCATTCCCCTCCAGTTCTTACCCATCTACTTCTTCCGTTCTCTTTTGTCTTCTCCATCCTTGGTCTGGAAATAAAACTGCCTTTTATCCCTTTGTCCCTTATCTCTCCAAGCTGTTTCTGCTCCTGCCATTTCTGGCAGGGTAGGGGAAGTGTGCTCGGTCACTGCGACTTGGCGTGGCAACATCCATCACAGATGAATGTTAAGAGTGGATCTAAAACTAGAGATACGACTTTGAAAAGGAGAAAGTTAAGCTTAATTAGCACATCCACCAGGCCTTCTCAAGCAGGTAGTCTGGATGCTTAAGTCTGTTCTTAGAGAATCTGTGAGGTATCTCAGATAAGACACTTTCGTCCATCAGGGATGGTCCTGGCTGGATGCTGCTAATGATGATAATTATAGAAAGGACTGAAATTAGGCATCTTGGCTGCATTTCTGCACAGAAGGTTATCTAAATATTCCATTAGTAGAGGGGAAATTGGGCCCAGTGAATGATCAACACACTGTTCTTAGAAAAGGAATCTAATGAAAAAGCTACAATACCACACAAGAAATTTCATTGCAGGAAAATGGCTAATATTCAAGAGCTAATATCACCAAGACTCCTTGGGCCTTGACTTGACCTCTGGAAGGCCCTTGGCTTCTTCCAGGTATTGGCTTGTCATAACCAGCTGACATCCTCCTTCATATTCTTGTGTTTGCGGCACAGGTGCTATCCTTTTGGCACAGCTGTTGGAAGCAGAGTGTTTGTTCATTGAGTGGCACATACTGTCTAGGTGTCTCTTCTGCAGAGTTAATAGCTGTGTCTGCTCAAGGCCTAGAGTCAGCAATTTACTAGGGTTGCAAAATGTGATGGTTTAGCCAGATCTGTTTTAGTGATTAGCTACAATGCTTTAATTTTTTATGTGTGTGTGTGTTGCCGAAATGTATATTCACACACCACATATATACCTGGTGCTGTGGAAGCTAGGGGGCTTTGGAACCCCTCCAACTGGGGTTATGGACATTTGTGAGCTGCCATGTGGGTGCTGGTAACTGAACTCAGGTCCTTTGTAAGAGCGGCAAGTGGTGTTACCTGCCGAGCTATGTCTCCAGCCCTTAAGCTGCAATACTTACTAAATAAACATTTCCCCTTTATGGTTTGGTTTCTCAGTTGTACAATTCTTATTAGAAAGACAAGATAAATGTGTTTTCTTTATTTACCAGTTTTCAAGGTAATGGGTTATTTTCCCCGTTACCCACAGTTGGGTGACTCTATCCATGTTTTCGATTTGGGGGGTTCTTATTAGAGAAGGGAGCCCTGATTGGCTGGACTGCTCTAGTCTCTTCATATCTCACACTGGAGTAGACCAGCCCCACCAGGCTTTAGGTCCTGCTCTACAGTTAACTCATTAAATGTTCCAGAGCATATTCACTGGCTAGTTGGGGGTTGTTTTTTCCCATACATGTCAGGTACCCCTGATCTTTGGCTTTTCCTCATATGGGTTCTGACACTATACAGGTCTCTTGGCTGTTAAGTGGTCACAGCCAGTTGTATTTTGGGTTTATGGTAGATATCACCTAGTTTTGCTCTACATGTTTTCCCTGGAATTTTGGTTTTGTTATTAGTTGGTCTGTTTTTTTTTTTTATGTGATAATAAATAAGATTAAGAAAAGCTTTAAACAAGAGAGATGACTCAGTAGTTAAGAGTGTACACTGTACTTGAGAGAACCCAAGTTTGGTCCCAGCATCCATGTTGGGCAGCTCACAACTTTCTATACTTCCAGCTCCAGGGATATCCGATGCCCATGTCTTCCACAGGCACCTGCACCTGTGCACTTATACTCCTGCACAGATAAAGACATATGTCTGCAAAATTACAGATAATAAAAATAAGTCTTACAAACTGTTCACAGCTACCAGCCTCCTCTTTCAGGAAGAGCTTGAGCCATGAGGTACAGTTGAGAATAACTAGATTTGAATGTTTTGCCCTGGACGATGAGATGGGTGGCATTTTCCCTGAAGAATACTTAAAGTTTTAGGAAAGGAGCAAGGTACATGAGGATGAGATCAAGCTTTGTCTTAGCAGGTTTGACGTGAGCATAAAATACCATGAAGTAATGGAAATGTCTTGTTAAGAACTGTGCTGCTAAGCATTGCTAGACAGAGCTAAGTCATGAAACCCCAACACCTTAAGAGTGATCAATTCCATCACAACTAGGAAAGAATACACTATTTATGGCAAAAACTGCAGTGTGGAATACAAAGCATCCATCTGGAGATGAAAGAGACCTTAGTAACAAACACTAATAAATTAGGACTTTTATGTATTTTTCATAAACAGGCACGACACATGTACATTGAACAGACATCCAAACTGCATGCACTTACATCAAGAGATCTGGTGCTTTGGTGTCTAGGTGTGGGTACCATGAATTTGGGGTATAATATGAGAATAGATTGCTAAAATCTGAGCACATTTCTACTTGGGACTTTAGGTAAACATGCTAAGTATTTGTAAGCTGCACACCAGTGTGCTTTGTGTAGATTGCTGTGCTATCATGAGAGTGGTGAGGCCTTCTCCATGGTGAGCCAGTCTAGTTGTGTCTAAGGTGCGTTACCCTCCAGTACATTTGAAAACATCTGGTGTCCCCTTCTACACATTTGTTAGCAGTGCATATGAACTCAACTGCCTTGTGACTTTCCACTTCTCTTTTCTCTTTGCCTTCTTTCCCAAAAATCTAGGCCTGCCTTCAGAGACCCGAGATCAGACTTGAGTCACTCAAAGAAGATATTAAGGAATTCTTTAAAATATCAGGTTTGTAAAGTCCCCCTCTCTTTAAGTATCCACAGACTTTTGGCTTCTTCCTCAAAACTGATATAACTTGGCTGATGGGCTTCTGTTAGGAGATTAGAGTTCACACATTTTGATGAAATGTGCAATTACTCAAGGGCACTGTAGAGATGACTGCTTTGCTTCCTACTCTAAGTATGTCCCAAGTGTGGTGAATAGAACCTTACTTAGTAGTTGTCTTTTTACTTCCTGCTGAGGCTCTTCTCCTTCTACATTGTTTTTCTATGCTTTCAAAAAAGAAAAAAGAAAGAAAGGAAGGAAGGGAGGGAGGGAGAGAGGAAGGGAGGGAAGAAGGAAGGAAGGAAGGAAGGAAGGAAGGAAGGAAGGAAGGAAGGAAGGAAGGAAAGAAAGAGAAAGAAAGAGAAATCAATCAATCAATCAATCTTAGTTTTCTGGACAAGAAAGACCTGGCATTAACCCTTGCATGTGGGAACTGAGATATCAGGTGGCAGCTCCTCAAAGTCACTGGCGTTCATTTAGCAGGTGGACAGTGGAAGAAGGTGTTACTTTTAACTTAAGAAAATGACTCAATAGTTTTACTTCCATAGCAGTTAATGGTTGACAAAATTCTTTCACAAATAACCATGATGCCAACACTTTAGTAAGTTGGGGCTAGAGAGATAGCTCAGCAGTTAAGAATACTGACTGCTCTTGCAGAGGAACTGGTTCAGTTCCCAGCACACACACAGCAGCTCACAACAACCTGGAATTCTAGTTCCGGAGGATCTGATGCCCTCTTCTGACATTTGCAGGCTCATGCATGGATTTTGGTGCAATTATGTACATTCAGGCACACACACATGAAGTAAAATAAATACATTTTAGAAGTTTAAAAAATTACTCTCACATATTTAAGAAACTAATACTTTTTTCAACTTAAAACAGGTTGGGAGAAGAAACTTCAGAATGCTGTTTATAGTGAACTGAATGTGTGAGTTCTTTTCTGTCTATTTTGAGGTACTATTTTGTTTAAGTAGATTTAGTTTGTATGTAGAAAATTTAGTGTTGCTGTCTATATGTATATTTTCATTTCTCATTAGTATACTTATAGATTTCTTGTAAGTTAATGTCACAAATCACTACAGTCTGGTCTGAGAATGAGTAATCATTAGGGGGTACTTTTCTATATTGCCAAATTTGTATCCATGCAGTGTAATTAGGTAATGGGGTAGTTCTCATGATACTTGCATTCTTTTTATTGTAAACTTTTGAATGTCATACTTTTTTCTGTCATTACAAACTAACCATTCTGGACACTTTTTCTTTGTACAATTACTATTGTTGCTAAGAACTCAATGTTTTTATTTGTCTTGATTTACCAACAGGGCTTATTAAAGCGTATAGAACTTGTACTCTAAACGCTTATAGCTGCAGAATATTAGTTTATTCAACACTCAGTTGTCTACCTATTATTCATGGAGTGTTCACTGTGTGGTAGTGGGATGAGAAGCACTTGGGGTGTAGATTAGAAAACTAGGCACACATTCTGCTCTCATGATGTGTAATAAACAGGCCCGAGGAGTTTCTCTGTTTCCTATTTTGTTTTACCACTTGCTCTGTCTCTAGCATTCTCTAGTTTCTAACACTCCCATTTCCCACATTCTCTGTTTAACCTATTGTTGACTTGGAAATAGAGACCGTTGCTTAACCAGACTGCTCCTGAGGTAGGCCCAGATGAAAATCAGTCGATTCACACTTTGGGCATACACTTAGTTATTTTTCTATTGGTGTGAAGAAACTCCATGACCAAGGCAACTTAGAAAAGAAATCATTTGTTTGGGGGCTTGCTTACAGTTTCAGGGAGTGAGTTCATGACCATCCTGGTGGGGAGCAAAGCAGCGGGCAGACAGGCACAGGCCTGGAGCAATAGTGAGAGCTCACATCTGATGGGTAAGCCAACCAAGGTAGAGAGGAGAAGGGGGGGGGAGACTGGGCCTGTGTGGGCTTTTGAAACCTCAAAACCTACACCTCAGTGACGCCCCTCCTCCAACAAGGCCACACCTCTTAATACTTCCCAAAGTGTTCCAAAACCTCAGAACCCAACATTCAAATCTATGAGCTTATGGAGGCCATTCTCATTCAGATCACCACAGACACTTTAAAATTATTTTTAGTGTTTTCTTATCACCATCTTCAAGTTGGTCTTTGATTTCTCAGATAACATAAGATACAAGTGGTATCTATTACTGAAGTTGAGTGTAACCATATCATTGAGAGTTCTGGCCACCAAAGGAATAGATGTTTGTCATGACAAATAAAAATATTAATTTATACAATGTAACAGATATACCTGTTGTATATTATTCCCAATACTGGGTTTTCAATCTGAGATTGCTAATGACTTCTATTTTGGAGATCTAATTTCTGGAAGTAGTTTTGTATGGCAAACTGTCAAAGATGGCAAGGTCCATCTTTCATTATTTGTCATATCTTCAATACCCTACACAGTGCAACTTTACATATATTTTAATAACTAGTTGAGAGTTATATGGGGCTCATTAATACTGCCTTTCTTCTTGCTTGAGTTCCGAACAAAAGGAGAAAAATGATAAAACAGAATGGTAAATGAAAGCTCAAAATCAGGCTTTCCTTACTGATAGAGACTAAGGGACACATGCACATGTGTACACACATGGTCACAAACATGTAAACACACATAGAGTTGGTTTTTTAAAAGACTAAATAAAGGCCATAGCTCACAATGAGAGTAGAGGGAAACCCTAACCTCGACTCCCAGATTAGATAGTCTTAAAAATCCTGTCACACAGCTGGATCAGGGTTAGCAAGCTTGGTTGAGTCCTCTCAGATCAAAAGGTTGGAGAAAGTATTAAGAATACTCGTAACAAGTACTTGTGACATGGTGAAGCATGGGGAGAAGCTGAAGCCGTTGTAGTGGACAGGCTCTGTTCCCAGGAAATGGCATCTTGAGAGTGGGGAAATGTGTCTCCAGCGATGTAAGTCAAAAGAAGAAAGTGGACATGTGTACTTGTGTCTCCTTCCTGCCTGCCTGCCTTCCTTCCATCTGTCCGTCCTTCCTTTCTTCCTTCCTTCCTGCCTTTTTTTTTTTTTTTTTTTTTTGATACAGCTTCTCTAACCCCAACAACACTCAGGAGGCAGAAGCAGGTGGATCCCTGTGAGTTTCCAGCCAGCCTGGACTATAGAATGAGTTCTGTTGCACTTTTCATTAGCAGCAACCATTGGATGGATAAATCAAAAGGCAAAATGGGGGCTGGACAGCTGCCTCAGTGGTTTAGAGCACATACTGCTCTAGTGGAAGACCCAAGTTCAATTCCTAGCACTAATATCAGGTAGCCACCCACCTGTCACCAGCAACAACGACTCCCTCTTCTGGCATCAGTGAGAACGTGCCCCATTGCACATACCTCCTCCTTCACTTATGCTTAATTAAAAGTAAAATAAATCCTTTTAAAAGCAAAATGTAGGGTAGAAATATTTGTTAGGTAACAAATAATTAGACCTAAACTCACACACACACACACACACACACACACACACACACACACACACACTCATGCCTAATAAAGCTTACTTTGTTTTATTTGTTTTAATAAACACTTCAAAGGTTTTAGGTTTTTATTAAACAGAAGGTCTTTCATACTCTGTTGTTACATGAAATCTACTGCTCTAGCTCAGTTTGGTACTTCCCACTTCAGATTGCACACCTTGTTTCATTTTCCATTCACTTAAAGTAAATGTATATCTTCTATTGAATTAACAGCTATCCAGGTTATATTGGTGTCAGTTTGCATTGCTGGGATGCTTACTTTGTATCAGAATCTTGAACACTTTATATTCTTTGGCTTATTTATGTACCAGGACTATGTTCAATGCCCAGACTACTCCCCTATAAGAATGAAAAAAGAGAGAAAAAGATGGAAGGCAAGTTTTATAACCACTTCTACCAAGTAGAAATTTATATTATCAGCATTTTATGGAAGAGCAATCTACCTGACATGTCCAATTTTTTGGCATTGCAATGTTCATATTCAACTACTCAATCAAGTTAAAAAAATTGCAATTAATCCAATAATTTTTAAGTAGTGTGGTGATTTGAAAGAAAATGACCCCCATAGCTTCATAGGGAGAAGCACTATTAGGAGGTGTGGCCTTGTTGGAGTAGGTGTCACTGGGAGCGAGCTTTGAGGTCTCGGATGTTTAAGCCATCCATGCTCAGTGTGACATTCACTGCCTGCTGCCTGCCAATCTGGATGTAAAACTCTCAGCTCCTTCTCTAGTACCATGTCTGCCTGCACGCTGCCATGCTTCCTGCCATGATGATAATGAACTAAACCTCTGAAACTGTAAGCCAGTCCCAATTAAATGCTGTCCTTTAAAAGGAGTTACTTTGGTCATGATGTCTTTTCATAGCAATAGAAACTCTAACTAGGACAAGTAGGCTTGTGATTTTTTTTTTTTTTTTTGAGTCACATTCATAGCTATACTTGGGTACATATGGCCCATGGGCTACAGGTTGTAAATGCCCAGACCATGTCTTAGTCTGTTTTGTGCTGCCCTGGGGAAGATCTAGCAAGTATTTAAGTGGGCTACTATGGTTTAAATGCCCCCTCCAAGTTCATGGGTGAAATGTGATTGCCACTGTAACAATATTAACAACTGACACCCCTAGGAGCCCTTAGGGCACAAGAGCCTTTCCCTATTGGTTGGACTGGAGATACTGTGAAAGGCCATGTTGGCCCTGTTTTCCCAGTGAGCCGCTTACCTTCTGTCACCAGATGTCATTGTGATTTTTCTTTGGGTCACCAACCAGTTCTCAAATAAAGACATGGAGACTTATTATTAACTGTGAGTGCTCGGCCTTAGCTTAGGCTTGTTGCACTCACTCTTTTAACTTAATTTACTTTGTTTCTATTCATCTATGTTTTGCCCCGGGACTTTTCTACCTTTCTTTCATTCTGTATGCCTTACTTTCCTTCTTCCTCCGTGTCCATCTGCCTGGCCCCTAGCATCTCCCTGGTTTCTCTTACTCTTTCTTTTTTCAAGCCTAAATTCCTACTTACTCACCTATACTTCCTCCCTTGCTATTGGCTGTTCAGCTTTTTATTAGACCAATCAGGTGCCTTAGGCAGCAACACATCTTTACATAATTAAACAAGTGCAGCACATCTTTACATAGTTAAACAAATATTAAACAAATGCAACAACCAGGTGATGTAGGAGGAAGTCTGTCTCCAGATGTTGGCACCTGGATGTTTGACTTCTTGGGGTCTAGAACTGTAAGCCAGAGTGCTTCTGTTCTGAACTGATTACGTTTTAGCCAGGTGTGGTGGCGCACACCTATAATCCCAGCACTTGGGAGGCAGAGACGGGACTAGTTAAAGGTCAGCCTGCTCTGTATAGCAAGTTCTAGGCCTGCCAGGGCTATCTAATAAGACCCCGTGTGAAATACAAAACAAAAAACATTACCGATTACTAGAATGGTATAATTAAAATTCTATTAGATCTGGTATACACACCTGAACTGTTAACAGATACTCTGTTTTGTTTGTAGCATGGACTGCAGAGGTAAGTTACTTCTTACCAAGAGAATTCATTATTGCCAGCTCAATATGCTACTTAGCTGCCTCTTTCTGCTTCCAGGTATCCTTTGCCCAGTCATCCTTCCGCACCTCCTGAGCATCTCAAAGAGCCTTTGGTGTACATGAGGAAAGCACAGGTTGGCCACTGTTCATCTTTGTTGTTTTTTTCCATGCCAAGTAATGCAGCACAGAATATATTCTTATTGGTACAATATATATATATATATATATATATATATATATATATATATATATATATATTCTTCATATAATAACTGGGTGAGAACCTTTTAAACACTGTTAATTCTTGCACACTCCACCTTTTTATTGTCAGTAATCAAGGTTCATACCTGTTTAACTATAGTAACCATGGAAAACATTACATAGAAAGGAAAGGGTCATGAGCCATACTGGCTTGAAGTTTGAAATAGGGTAAAGTCTTCTGTAACAATCTACTCCTCATGGCCTGTGAATTTACAAGAATGGAATATAGATAAACTAGTGCATTAAAAACAAGCAAAACAAACATAAAAAACAAACCAAAACAAAAAAATCCTGTCCTTTGAAGACTGTGTTACTGATACCATATTAAAAATACATGCTAGGCGGTGGTGGAGCACACCTTTAATCCCAGTACTCGGGAGGCAGAGCCAGGCGGATCTCTGTAAGTTCGAGGTCAGCCTGGTCTACAGAGTGAGATCCAGGACAGGCACCAAAACTACACAGAGAAACTCTGTCTCAAATAAATACACACACACACACACACACACACACACACACACACACACACACACATATGGACTGGTTTCTTCTCTCCAGCATGGCCTCCGAAATAGATTGAAGTCATTCCTGCAGAAATCCTGTGCCCTCATCCCTCTGCTCTAGCAGTCATGCCATTACCGTGGTAGACAATACTCTGCCATGTCAAGTTGCCAGGTTCACAGTAGTGTACGTTAGCCAAGATTCTACCTTTTATCTTTGTTAAAACTGCCTCCAAACTAGATGCTGACAGAGACAGTGGAGCAGAAACCATGGAGACTTTGAGGAACTATGTTATCTATTTATTCTAGGTGGTATTTCTAGGGTCAGATAATATTTATCTATTTGTATAAAAGCGTGATATTTAAATATATTTCATGAAAGAATCGTATGGCTTTTGTTATAAAGACTTAAACTAAAAAAAACCTAGAAAGGTAAAGTCTAAATATTTTTTAATAATATGATTCTTTATTGATTTTTTTTGGGAATTTCACATCACATACCTCAATCCCACTCACCTCCTGTCCCTCTATATCTGTCCCTCATCCCTACAGCATCCCCCACCAAAGAAAACCCCTCCAAAAATTAATTTAAAACAACAACAACAACAACACCCCACCTCACTCCTTTCCAACACCTGTTCACTCATCCTAATGGCATTGGGAGCTGTGATGTGTCATGCGGTAGACCCTTTGTCCAATCAGCCCCACCCACAAGATGTTCATCCCAAGGAGCCATTGGTCTGGTTTGAGGCCTCTGGTTTCTGGTACACCATCATCACTTGAGCCTCACTGGAACTCCTTTTAGATACCCTGCTTTTGACCCGAGTCATGGAGATCTTACTGCTGTTATCCTCCAGGACCAGTCCCTCAAAAGCTCCAGCAGCTCATAGATGTTAGGGCGGGCCAACCCAAGGCCCAGGATGTGGGCCACTCACCTCAGGCGAGGGGTGGGGCCAGCTCTCCTAGGCCCATGCAAGCAGGGCCAGCTCTCCCAAACCTGTGGTGCAGGGATGGGGGAGCTTTCCCATGAGGGGCAGGGCCAGCTCTCTTGCTGCAGTGTCCAGGCAGGGGCAAGACCAGAGCCAACCCAGCACAGGCCCTCCGATTTCAGCATGCATGGTTCCTATGCCCCCTGCTTTAACACGGGCCGTGGACATTAACACAGGCCCCAGCTGCAGCAGAACGATGGACGCAGACATGGCCCTCAGCTGCAGCCTAGGACCAGATGTGACTGTGGCACCTTTTAGCAGTGCAGGCCACCCAGATCTGTATGGCCCCAAATGCAGCATAACCTTCAGACACCAACATGGCCTCATGTAGCTGACCAGACCCCAGGCACCCTCACGGCTTTTGGTGATTACTGAATCTATGGACATTAACACAGACCCTGGTTACCATAGGGCCACGGACCCAGACATAGCCTTTGGCAACAGCTCAGGCCCAGATGTCATCATGGCCCCATGTGGCAACACAGGCCATCGAGATCAGCATGGCCCCAGTGATGGCATGGCCCTTGGACACCAACATGGCCACAGGTTGTGGCCTAGATCCTAGGCATCTGAGTGGTACCATGCATGAGCCATGAATATCAACACAGACCCTGCTGTGGTAGGACCATGGACCCAGACATGGTCCTTGGCAGCAGCCTGGGCTCTGATATGATTTTTGGGGAAACAAACAAACAAACAAAAAACATCTTTTTTTTTTTCCCCGAGTCAGGGTCTTACTATGTATCCCTGGCTAGTCTGGAACTCGCTGGCCTCAAACACAGAGATCTACCTGCTTTTGCCTCTGTAGTTCTGGGATTAAAGATGTATGCCACCATGCCAGGATAGAAAAAATAGTTTCAAATCACAGGGTCTTACTATTTATCCCTTGCTGGCCTGGGACTCACAGTGTTGATCAGACTGGCCTCAAATTTACAAAGATCTACCTGCCTCTGCTTCTAGAGTGTTGAGATTAAAGGTGTTCACTACCATGCTTAGCAGAAAATTGTAATTAATTAATATAGAAAAATCATCAGTTTTAGCATCTGAGAAAGAAAGGGCAGAGGTTGGCTTTCTAGCATGACTGAAAGAAGAGATAGACAGGTGTGGTAGTTTGAATATAATTGACCCCCAATAATCTCATAGGGAGTGGCACTATTAGGAGGTGTGGCTTTGTTGGAGTGAGTATGGCCTTGGAGGAAGTGTGTCACTGTGGGGTTGGACTTTGAGGTTTCCTGTGCTCAGGATACTTCCCAGTGTCTCAGTCAACTTCCTGTTGCCTGCAAGATATAGGACTCTCAGCCTCTCCTCCAGCACCACATCTATCTGCATGCCACCATGCTCCCCACCATGATGATAATGGACTGAACCTCTGAAACTGTAAGCAAGCCACCCCCATTTAATGTTTTCCTTTATAAGAGTTGCTGTAGTCATGGTGTTAAGAACTGAATTGTATACACCAGAAGAATGGCCACAACTAAAGACTGACAAGATAAACACTGGTGTCTCCACTGGGATGAAGTCTGACAGTTTCATACAAAAATAAATGTGTGTATTGTGAGCCACAAGCTCCATCCCCTATCTTTCACCCAAAATATAAAAATAAGTATCCATGAAAAGACTTTTAGAAGGGTGTTCACAAAAGCTTTATTCCTATGAGCTCCAAACTAGAAATCACCTGGCTATCAATTAGAAAAATAATGAACTATGACCTTTGCATAGTTGGACTACCATTCAAAAATGAATAAAAACAAGCTATTAATACATACTATAGTATAAATGAACTCCAACATATTATATTGAGTTGTATTGACTTTATGTAAAGAGCGTATGCTAGGGTCTGGAGAGATGCTTCAGCAGTTGAAAGCACTGGGTGCTCTCCCAAAGGTCTCAAGTTCAATTCTCAGCAACCACATGGTGACTCACAACCATCTATAGTGGTATCTGATGCCCTCTTCTGGAGTAAAGTTGTACATGCAGATAGAGCACTCATATACATTAAATAAATTCATTAAAAAAGAATATAGAATGTATGCTATATTATTCCATTGATAAGTTCTAAGATGGGAGAATTAATCTATTAGGAAAGTTTCAGAATAAGGAAGTTTGAGGGTAGAAGTTTACAGGAAGAAGATGAGGGAATTTGCTGTGGATGACGATCATGTTCAGTGTCTTGGTTATGGTTTAGGTTATACATGTATAT
The DNA here is from genome assembly GCF_903995425.1 of Onychomys torridus. NCBI lineage: Eukaryota > Metazoa > Chordata > Mammalia > Rodentia > Cricetidae > Onychomys > Onychomys torridus. Next base: position 55,620,661 of record NC_050452.1, on the reverse strand, counting down.
CTACTTGTTTGAGCCCCATGGAATGACACACTTAGATTATGCATTTTCTTTTATGCAAAGTAGCTGCATACTGAGTAAGAATTATAAGCATTATTGGTGGTATGTATATGGATGTACAATTGAATTATTTTTCACCTTTTATATGTGAAAATCTTTATAATCTATAAATAGTGAGGAATATTAAGTTTATAGCACAGGGAAATTATAGGAATTACTAAAATGTATTTTTGGAAATAGTCATGATTAATCATTTGTATATTGTCTCTGATCCTTTCTGCACTACAGGAGTTAAGTAGTTGCAATGGAGGCCCTGTGTTCTGAAAAACCTGTAGTATTTACCTATTCTTTTGTTCCAAATATCCTTTGTTACTGCCTTTAAGATCATCTACCCCCCCAGCACCTCACTAGTGCCTAGCCTAGAGAACTTCTGAGTAAGTGTCTGTTGAATTAATTGATTCCTACCCATACCATGGGAACTATCTCTTTCTATTAGGTCTTTGTCATTATAGTAAATACTTGAGAGAACCACTTGAGAAGGAGGGTAGATTTATTCTGGTTCACAGTGTTGAGAGGTTCATTCCATGATCTTCCAGCTTCACTGTTTCTGTGCAGTGTTTGAGCAGAGCGTTATGGTGGAAGGGTGTGGGGGGACAGATCTGATTCTCTCTTGATGGACAGAAATCACAGGGAAGGAGAAGGGCCAGGGATGAGATCCATCTTTACAGAACAGATTCCTAGTGACCCAATTCCTTCAACTAGTCTCTGTCTCCCACTCTCACCACTTCCCAGTAATACTAAGCATTATGCGTCTTTAAGAGCATAATCCACCAATAATCTCAGAGGTCCTATTATCCATTCACTTTTCAGATTCAATTAGCTGACAACAATAAGGCTTCTGCCCAATACATGAGCTTATGGAGGTATCTCATAGTTAAACTGTAACATTGCACTCCCTTCTCCTAAAAGTTCACGTTCTTCTCATAAGGTGATAACTATCTTCAATAGTCCCCATATTCTTAACAGTTCTATTATTGCTCAAACACCTAGGTCCAAATTGTCTTCTAAGACTTAGGGAAAACTCTTCTGTGAACCCTTATAAATTTAAAAAAAGCAAGTTACCTACTTACACAATGGTACAGAGTGAACAATTCTATTCCAAAAGATAGGTAATTGGGTCGTGGAAAGGAAGGGTCAAACCAAAGCAAAAGAATATTAATATTGAGACCCAAAAGAATATTAATCTGTCATCTGGGACACATGGTAGTTTGACGTGAGCTCCAGATACTCCTGGTACCAATTTCCTATTAGGCTTTTCATCACTGTGACAAGTATCTGAGAGAAAAACTCAAGAGGAGGGGAAGTTTATGGCTCACACTTCAAAAGCTTCAGCGCATGATCAGTTAGCTCCTGTGGTCTGTGCCATGGTATGGCATAAGGCTGTGGAGGAACAGATTTTCTCTCCTCTGTCAGATAGAAAAAGGGTAAGAGTCAGGGGTCGAGGACAAGACACATCTTTATAGGGTGTGTCCCCAGTGACCTAAGTCCTCCCACTAGGCCCCACCTCCTATTTTCCACTACCTTCCAATGATGAAATTATATTATAGACCCATCAGTAGTTTAATTCATTAGTCAGAACCCTCAGCATCCAACCACTTACCGAAACACTATTGCCTGACCGTTAGCAATAGCTGGTGGTGGAGCAGTTTGTATTCAAACCGTTAGAATAGTCTCCTAGTTAGTGACAGTCTTTTTCCTGTATTTGCTGTCCACAGGAGAGCCAGTTCAGTTCCTTGTCCCGTTGAGCAATGGTCCTCAGTTTCCACGGAGCCTGCTTAGTCTAGATCTCATGACTACCATTTTATCACGTCCCTTCCTGTGCCTCATAGTCCTTTGCTCCTTCAGACATATTTTGTTTGTTGTTCAAGTCCTTAGTCTAGTGATACTTCTACTGTCTGTTGTCTCCTCTCAAACTGTTGACAACTTTGGGGTCAGAAAGTCACTTCATTTTGTTAATCATTAGTCCAAAATCATTTGTTTAACTTTTAATGGATTAAATTTCTGCCTGCTGGTAATTTTATACTTTTTACTTAGTATCTGCCTTCCATTTAGATTGTACCAAACTTCACCATGCTTGGATGACTATAGTTCTGCTAGTGTCTCACCCCTCTTTAGTGTCTGTCGCTACATTGTTGTTGAGATTGTCTCATAAACTAAGCCATTTAATACATCGCTGTGATTCCCAGTTGCCTAGGAGGTGGAGCTCCTAATCTGAAGCTCAGCATTAAGAACTTCCACTCTCAGTCCTCAGCTTCCCCTTCCATGGTGTTCTCTGCTGTTGTATGACTGTCCTGTGTGCTCATCTGGGGCACTGTGTCCTTCTCTCCTGCAATATGAACGCTGTTTGCACTTTGTCTTTCTGTCCTGGAAAGAGCTTTCTGTTTGCTTTGTGTCATCAAGATGCCATCCATCAATTAAGATGGCATCTTTTCTCTGATGTTGTTGTCCAGTACCCCCGTTGAAAGGATCTGCCCCCGCCAGCCCTACATTTCTCTTTTTTTATAGCCCTTAGCATCAGCTGCATTAGTAGTTTCTGTACACACCCTTCTGCAGCTGTCTGCCCCTCAAAAGAACTTGAAGCATCTTTGCATCCGTTGCCTCTACTCTCCTGACCTCGATGCAGCAGGAACTCAGTTTATATTGAACTAAGAGTTTGCAGCTTTTCTATCAGTCATGCTTCCATAGTTGTGTAAGTTTGGACAACATAGGACTAAGTGAAATTTAAACATGAAATATTGTATCCAGTGTTATTTGAACTTCCATGATTGTGAAACCCCATTTCTGTATAAGAAACCTTGGGAACTACTTTGGTACATTCAAAGAAAGTAGTATCTGAAGAAACTGGTACAAGTGCTCGTAAGTGGATCAGTTTTCTTTTAAACTAGTGCTGGTGGCACACAGAGCCCTACTATGCCAGCAACTGAGTACTTCACATTTATTTAGTATTCATGACAACTGATGAGTGAGTCACTCTGCCTGACTTCACCAAAGCAGTCAGTGACCTGGACAGTATGCACCAGAGTCCATGCTTCCTGGTGGAATTCATTTAGCCCTTATCTACTTGTGGAAACTCAAAAAACACCATGTGTATGTCTATCAGTCTCCAAAATGCCCCACAGGACGCCCTCCCAATGCCTTAAAGGACTTTGCACTGGGTTCTAGTTCTCAAAAAGTCCCCTTTCCTCTCAACTGGACACTGCTGGGGTCCAAGACTTTAATATATGGGCCCAAGAACACTGACTATCCAAACTGCAATACGGTTGATGTTGGCACTATGGGCAGTATCCGATTCAGAGTGAGAAGTAATTGGTGTTTGTTGAGTGAACTAATGAGCATACCAATCTCAACCACCTTCGTCATTTCTATGACAATCATAGTCAGGTTTTTCTTATTAGTGTGGGTATTGCTAGCAAAAACAATGATAGATTGTTCCTTTTGTTTCAGGGAAGTTGGGAAAAAAGAATCTTGAAGAGTTTAAATAGTATGTGCACTGAACTGAGTATCCCATTGGCACGAAAGGTAAATTTAACATTTTTCTGCTGAAGTACCTATATTGTGAGTTAACTGAAAAATACCACAAAGTTGTGTAACTGTTAGGCTTGTTAGTCTTCATTTGCTGGTGTATCGGGTTCTTTTTAAAATGTAAACTGTAAGTGCCAATTGTTTGGTTATGTCTTATACATATTCTTACTTTATATACTTTCGTGATTGTTATAATGAACTGATGCTGTAGCCTACTTGGACATTTGGCTGTTGTCTTAGTTACTTTTCTATTGTTGTGCTAAAACAGTGTGGCCAAGGCAAGTTGTAGAAAGAACGGTTTATTTGGTGCTTACTGCTCCCGAAGGGTAGAGTCCTTCACTGCCACAGTGGGGAAGCATGGCAGTAGGCAGGCATGGTGAATGGCACAGCAGCCAATAGCACAAGAGAGCCAGTTGGGAATGGTGCAACCTTTGAACTCACAAAGTGCACACCCCCAGTGATGTATTTGTTCAGTAAGGCCACACCTCTTAACCTCCACAAGTAGCACCACTAGTGGGGCACCAAGTATTCCAATGCCCGGGATTCCAATGCCATCTCATTCAAACCACTGCACTGTAAAGAGTGGGTACACTTTAAAGATTTTAATGACATTTAGTCTTTGTACATTCTGAGCCAGCGAGCACAGTAGCACTATTCCCTGAAGGCCATGATGACTGCAATCTTGTAGTTGGCAATATGATAACATCTTCCAGTATTACTATAAGGAATGAAAAGAATAATTTGTTGTATCTCTGTGGACATGGATGTCTATTTAGATCTAGTTCTTACTTAATGGTGGGAGAGGTAGGAAGTGAGAGAAGAATCATCAGGAATCTGTTCTGGATACTATGGCTGCTCACAAGTAGAAGAGAATGAGTTTCCCTTCACTGCTTTCTCTGCCTGCCAGTTAACCTCCACTGTTGAGTAGATCAGGAGCATTCACTTTTGATGAGAGCCAAGGAGAAGGCACCACCAGGGTAGTGTCTAGAAAAAACTTAGACAAGAACCTGTCTGTATGTGTAGTATGATTTGATACTGTCTTTCCCATCAGAAGATCATGCTACTGAGTCAGGCATCTTTCCTCAGCCAATCCTCTTGCCATGCATTTCTGAGCTTGCTGATGAGTAGGAACTGTAGGCTGTGGCTGTGGAGCAGGCAGTTCTTTGTGGGAGTTACTGGCCAGTCTGATCATTTACCTTCTCTTCTTAGACTCATTGGCACCAAGTTCCAACGAAGCCATTGAGAATAGATATGTTTCAATCATTTTAAAAGTTGATTTAAGTGTAATTCCAAAGAAGTTGTCCATGTGTGATTTGTCTATCATATGCTATAGTACCTTAAACTTTTGAATAAGTTATTGATTTTGAAACTACTTAAAACAAATTTTAGAGACCAGTTGGAGAACAGAAAGAACTTCTCAATAAATGGAATGAAATGGGAACCGATGAGCCAGGTATGTGAAGGATTTCCTGCAAGATTTCTAATCTGACTGAAATAACAGAATACTTCTTTTGGAGCATTGCAACCATCCGTCTCCACTAACCCCTGGAGGTTTGCTTTGTTGGAGTCTAGTTTGCAGCTCAAGAACTCCCAACTTTAGGCTGTGTTTCCCATTGCTTAGACAACATTACATCACTTTTCCTTTTTTTCAGATAGCATTTTAAAACATTTTGATAAGAAAGTATGTAACCTTTCTGTGCCCTCTTCTGTGATGTTCCCTGAGCCACAGGGTAGGGGTTTGTTAATAGCTTTATCAACTGGGGGGAGGTTGTAAAAGACAGAGGACCAGGAGATCTGCTGTGAGATTATGTCTTCTCTATAGGACAGGGAAGCTGTGCCCATGAAATGATAACAACATGGCAGGGTGGCCTAAACAAGACCTGATCAAAGACAGTAACAGTTGTTTTGCCAGCATGGATGGGGAAAGGTCTCGTGAAGAGCCCTCTCCTGGAGGAAGGACTGCAGATAGTTAACGTCTGCTGAGAGAAGGGAAACCAGCCTTCCCTAGGGATGCCCCGCACAGTTCTCCAGTGCCAAGTGTTCAGCCCTAAAAACATGCTTATGAGCAACACTAAGTGGACATGGCTGGTTGTGTTTATAGAATTAAAGAGAAAAAGACAAGAGAGATCCTCCAGGAAGGGGGACTTGGAGCTAGAGAGCGTGGGACAGGAGGGGAATGGTGATAGGGATTGAAGTCATCAGAGTATGCTATACACATGTGTGAAATGTCATCATGAAGCCCGTCAGTTTGTGCAATTAATAAATGCTACTGAAAATGAAAAAATCAAACAAGTAAGTAAAATAGATTCAATAGATTCCTGAGACTTGTCTTTTAGTTAAGGTAGAAATTCTGTAAGTTTAATTATGCTGAGGAGATTGACTAATGAAAAGTAAATTTCAAAAATTAAAGTGTTTTAAATTGTATTTTATCTCACTTTAAAGTTAATAGACAGCCAGATTTATAAACATATAATGAGTAACAACTGTATACTGTAGATGCCTATAATTAAATGGACAGATGCATACATGGCTGCCCCCAGCTTGTGGCCCCCACTACTAAAGCTAGTCTGGGAATCAGGCAAGCAATATGCTATAATAGGAAATGTTGCACCTGAAATCAGAGAAATTTACAACAAGCAGAGGAATTCACTGAGAATGCATTATTTGTATTCTCAATACAGAATCTTTATTTGAAACTCTTAAGATCTTCTATAATATGTTGTTTAGGTTGTCAAGGATTGTGTTTTTATTTCTGTGTTCCCAGTGTTTCACAAATGTACAACAAATAATCAATACTCAATACATATGTGATCCATCTCTATAGAAACACAGTAAAGTGACATTAATATTTATTGGTCATTTCATATATTACCTGAAATTTTGTTTAACTCATTCCAGATTTAAGCCTTTTTCGACCTGTTTATGCACCTAAGGACTTTCTTGAGGTATGTTCTGTTGGAAAGATATGCAGATAAGATGGGTGTAATTGAAGACTGTGCATGACTCTGAATGGCTTTTTGTTGTTGTTGTTGTTGTTTGTTTTTTGTTTTGTTTTTCGAGACAGGGTTCTCTGTGTAGCTTTGCGCCTTTCCTGGATCTCGCCCTGTAGACCAGGCTGACCTCAAACTCACAGAGATCCACCTGGCTCTGGGCTGGGATTAAAGGCGTGTGCCACCACTGCCCGGCAAATGGCTTTTTAACCTATGGTTTTGCAACAAGAATTATCATGTTTGGCAAGGACAAATCTATACAAAAAACTAACCTGGCTTGTTGTTTATTTTTAAAGGTATTAATTAATCTCCGCAACCCAAATTATGAAAATGGTGACTCTCTTAGTTTTAGGAGTCATTTGGGTTTAATCCAAGTTCCTCTGAAAGTAAAAGACATCCCTGAATTGGTAAGTATAGACATTGAAGGATAAATTAATGTGTATTAGAAGATCACCACTAGAAAAACATTTTAGTGCAGCATGTATCTATTATAAGAAGAGTCATGGATGCCTTAAACAAATTTTTAGTGTGATATCTTTTTAACTGGAAATATGTACATAGAAAGAGCAAGTTTGCATGTAGAAGTCAAAGCAAGTTCACATTGGCCTATAAATGTTCTGCCCATTATTTCAATAAAGAGCAGATATTTATGAGGGAGTTTGCTGGGACGCAGGTGTCTAATGCATGGCTGTGAAAATGATTGGAACAAATTCTAAGATTTATAAAAGGATGTTTAAGAAAGCGCATGTCATTTCATTTAACCAACGTTCCTGGAGCCCAGAACATGGTGAGACACCGGAAGAAACTGTGCTTGCTCTGGAGGCTGTTGTTTCTGGGAGGCCTTCATTTTCAGAGTGAATTGAGAGCAGATTTCCTGATGGTGGGCCATGTTGTTATCACTCCTTCTGTCACCCATTCCACAAAACCGTCTGTCGGCTCCACATCTTCCGCTCTGTGATCTGCTGCATTGTGCTAGATCCTGACTGTTTCCTCTTGGCAGCAGGCCTCATGTTATCTTTTCAGTGAAGGGATGATTGTGGAGGGACATTTGAAAGGCTCCCGCAGCAGGACGTTGCCTCCGTTCTGATTCCCATGTGTAATGATGTCATCCGCAGCCCAGATCAAACTGGCTCCTTTTGGAGGTTTTTGTTTTGTTTTGTTTTTGTTTGTTTGTTTGTTTGTTTGTTTGTTTTTGTCCACCACAGTTGGTCTTGACCATGGCCTTGAGCCCTGGGAGGACACTTCTGATTTCATACTTCCTTTTCATTTCTGCTCCAAGAAGCCCTCATTGCTGTCTGCTTTTACCACTCCTGTTTTTCCCTCTTGACGTCTGCGCATGCCTTTTCTTTCCTAAGTAGAAATTACTGATGAAAGAAGCAAATGGTTTTCCTTGTAGAACTTTGGGAAGGCTCAAGGATCAGAGACATCATGAGTACCTGCCATGGCAACCCACAGGGCTGAGATTAGAGCTTCTGTGGGAGACTGTCATGTGGGGCTTCTTCCTACTCTTCAGAGTCACATGACTCTCCCCATCCCCATAAGAGCCCAGAGGAACATTCACCAGATACAGACTCAGAACAACTGTAAGCTCAGAAACCTCCAATGTACAGTAGGAAGATAGAAGTCATTAACACAGGGATCAAGTGAAAGGCTATGGAATAGTGAGACTGATGTTCTTATCTTTGCTGCTGTGCTTTCTGACCCTCTACCAACCCTACAACACCAGAAAAGCTGCTGAAGATTTGGAGAACCCCTATGTAAAGCAGAGTTGGCTGTCTAACAGAGTGGCCCACCACACTGTATGGAAAGTCTTTACTGCATAGCTACCAATCACATTTTATTGCTTTATTCCCAGACTTGAGTGGTGAACCTAAAACCCCCAGATATTTAAACTGCTGCAATTTGAGAGCATGAAGCAATGAACTGAGAGACCAAAAGGAGAGGGGGGTGGGAAGAAAAACTGAGACTGAATGAGTATGAATATAAATTTATAGAATGGCCACTAGTAGGGGTTGTAGATGTTTAAGGTTTGGACTTTGGGTGACATGAAGAGAATAGGCCACAGCTTGACCCCACAATAGCTTAGATTTATAGAATAACACAAGACAGAAAACAGACATGCCAGTGTTCCAGCACTGATATCAAAAATATATTCTCCTGGTAGTCTCAAGCTCTGGCTCCAATCTTGGTCTGTTTGGGGTCCTGGTAGAGTCTTTTCCCTTCGATTTTTTCTCTTCATTCCCATTTCTAGAAAGTCCCCTTCTCTATGGTTAGAATAGTATTTGTTGGGCAAAATAACAATTGCAGATTCTACTCTATGGCCTATGATCTCCCGGTCATGGATTTTGACAAGGATTATATAGTACCAGGCACGATAGTCCCTCTTGTGGAGTAGGCCTCAAGTCCAGTCAGAAAGTGGTTAGTTACCCCATAGCGGGCCTGCCTCTACTGCACCGGAAGGCACATCTTGCATGCCAGGTCAGTACTGTAGCATGCAGGAGTGTGGTTACTCCTCATCTGTAGTCATTAGGACCAGTCCCTGCCATCCTCACACTGTCTCAGGGTGATTCTGACTCTTCTAGTTACAAGGACATTTCTTGAAATGGAGATCTAGTATCTCTAAAGAGAGCTTGTGACTAATTTTGTGGAGCGGCCAGATAGGACTAGACACTGGTGTTCAGCATTTTCTGGGTCAGGTGCTTTGATAAGTACTAGAGAGCTTAGTACTAAGAGACAGTCCTCATCTCCAAAGGACTGCAGGTTAGTAGGGGGATGGACAGTAAAAGAACAGTTTTACCATTAGTGTAGTATAGTATAGTATAGTATAGTATAGTATAGTATAGGTAAAGGCTGAGAAAAGATAATATATTGAGAGTTCCTTTTGTCAGCCTGGAGTAGTAAGAAAGGCTTGCTACTATCAATTTTGATGGAAATCTGAGAATAATGTTGAATGACAAATAGTCCAGAGGAATGATATGGAAATGAACATCCAGATCTCACATATCATAAGTAAAACTCTTCATTTTGATTACAGAACCTAGTATTGAAGTGTTGAATGAATGGCCTTAGATTTGTGTTTTAGTATCCAGATCAATGCTATACTTAAACTGAGATGCATAATGATTAACAGTAATGATTCAGTGAAAGAAGAATCATAAAATACATGGAAGACAGTGGTTGAAATGGAAGAATCATGAAACTCACTAACATACATAACAGAAAATTAAAATTAACTCAATTTTATGCTGGGTGGTGGTAGTGCGCATCTTTAATCCCAGCATCCAGGAGGTAGAGGCAGGCAGATCTCTGTGGGTTTGAGGCCAGCCTGGTCTACAGAATGAGTTCTAAGACAGGCTCTAAAGCTACACAGAGAAATCCTGTCTCAACAAACAAACAAACAAACAAAAACATCAATCTTAAAGGAGGGTGAAGTATGGCTCATCAATCAGAATAATTATAAAGCACTGAAGCAACTATTAATAGAAATATTTAATTACTTGTAGAATAAAATATGATTAATATGGGGCTTTCTATGCTTACAAAATGCAGATGTGGTTATTGTCTTAGGACATTACCAGACAAGAGAAGAAAATCTTATGAATAATTCTAATCCATCCTTATTTTAGCTCAATAGCTCAGTTTGGCTCAAAACTGAACTTGTTTTGGATGTTTGTGGTTTAGCTTCTTATCATCAGAGTAGGATGTCAAGTCATAGAAAACACAGAGAGAAGTTTATGTTGGTGATTTTACAAGTGGTGTTAGATGAAATTGGTAAGGACTATGTGCGTGAGTGAGTGGCTCTGTGTGCCAGCATTCATCCTGACCAAAGTGTTCAAAGTGAAAAAGTTTAGAAAGGAAAAGGTGATGGAAAGAAAAGCATTACCAAAGGTCCTGCACTGGAAAAATACTGTATGTTTACGGTTCTTTTCTCACTATGTTTACTAATTTTTCTAAATGCTATGGCTTTTCTAGTCATGTTTATTTCACATGAAAATGGTGCATAGCCCTACCTGCAGTACACACCTGTGGTTATCCTGTTCCTTAATGTTTAGAGTCTATTATTGTTCTTTCATTTTTGATACTTGAATGAAACAAAGATTCATTTTACATGTGATTTTCTTTACTTGTTAATATTTAGGTAAAAGTAACCTTTTTGAATACACCAGAGTCTGAGATGTGTGCTAATTCTTCATATGTTATTTTTCAGAAAGAATGCTTTGTAGAACTTGGCTTAAATACAGGCCAACTGGGTATAGATGATTCTACACAAGTGCCTCCTGGTTAGTATTTCCCATGCGACATTTAATTAGTGACAAGTGATAGCTTCTAAGCACACAAGCCATCTGTATGCAGATCAGTGGATTACAAAGTGGACACACTGTGTGACCTCCAACCCAATCAAGAAACAGCATATCACAACAGCTTAGACACCCCCTGGGCACAGGTACAGACAGACTCTCTGCCATCCCCATAGTAACGGCTATCCTGCTCGAAACACCATAGGGCTAGTGTGGCCTGTTTGGATTGATTCACTGCACCCACTTGTATCTGGTTTCTTTGGCTTAACTGTTGTCTATAAGACACATAATGTTATGACAAAAAATTATTTGTTTCGATTTTGTGTTGTGATCCACCATATGCAAATACTGCTGTCTGTTTTGTCTGTGGTTGATGGCCATTGGAGATATTCTCATCATTTGGTTATCATCAGTTGTGCTGCTGTGAATATTCTCTGACAGGCCATTTGATGTGATGTCCATCTGAGGGCACATACCTGAGAGTGAGCTACCATATCATGTGCATATGCACAATGTTAGTAGCTATCGCCAGTTTTCAAGTTACCATGCCAACGTACACTCTCATCAACTTTGTATGAGAAGTTCATTTGCTCCATTTGTTTTTTCATTTACAATTGCTAGTCTTCTTTTGTTTTTTCCACTGCCATGGCTCCATGTTTTATATACACTCTAATTATTTTCTCCTATGATTAATACGGTCAAGCAGCTTTTTATGTTTCCCGGTTTTTATACTGTTGTTGGTTGATTGTTGGTAAAGAACCTTTTCAAACTCTTGGCTTATTTGTGTCTGTCAAGTGCCTCTTTCTGTAAGACTGCCTTTATATATTCTGGATATAAGCCCTCTGCCACATACACATTACAAATACACTCAGAAACTTACCTTGAAAAAACTCCCTGGATGGTGTTCTTGTCTTTTTCTGTAAACAGAGTCTTTTTTAATATGTCGTAGTTAATGAGTCTGTTTGCATTATGACTGATAGTTTTTAAAGAGCAACTGTTCCAGTGAAAGCTTTTGCATAGCATTCATGAGGCCGAGCTTCTCCCTACCAGAGGCAGGCTGTGCGTAGATAGACTTTGATGCTCAGCTGGAGTGGAAACAAGACTTTATAAATGAAGCTGTTAGCAAGGTGGTTGGGTTTTTAGTTCAAAGAAATTTTTCTTGATTTTTTTAAAACTAATTATTTTGCATTATTTATGTGGTGTGTGAATGTGTACTTCTATATGGATGTGTCTATGCAGTTGTGTGATTGTGTGTGAGAGGGTGCCCACAGAACCAGAGCATGCACTAAATCCCTTGGAGCTGGAGTTTGCAGGCATTGTGAGCAGCCATCATGAGCACTGTGAGCAGGTCTCAGGTCCTCCTGAGTGAGCAGCAACAGCTCTTAGCCCTGAGCCATCTCTCCAGCCACTGGAATGATAGTAAAAACAATCTTTCTTGGAATCTTTTCTGGATGTACAGAAATATTTTTGTATAAGAATATATTCTGTTTTAACAAAAGAAAACTTAATTTGTCCATTTTTGTTCCCCAATTAAATGCATGAACTGACTTTTAACAACTTAGGTAAAGGCTTTCTGCATTTCAGCTGCTTATCCCAGCGCTCAGAGGCAGTGTGGAGTGTGTGCCTTGAACAAAGAAGGCTGAGTCAACAAGGGTTGTGAGCTTGAGGCTTCCCCAGGCTGCTAGTGCGGAAGACCAGCCTGGGCAGTCAGAATCTGTCTCAATTAAATAAACAGACAAATTAATACACAAACAAATATATTCTTATGTTTTCTGCATAGTTATCCAACTTTAAAAATAATTATGTATCAGTACTGGGGGGAAATGTTTCTTACTCTAAATTAAGTTGATCATGTTTGTGTCTAATAATTTTATTTTCTCTTAACATTTTTAGAACTTTTTGAAAATGAGCATGTGCGTATTGGGCAAAAAGGTAAGTGTAGTCACATTTATTAAAATCTATAAATAAAAGAAATAAAGAGAGAGAGAGAGAGAGAGAGAGAGAGAGAGAGAGAGAGAGAGTGAGTTTTCTAGGTAAGGCTTCCTATGAAATAGTCTCAGTTGAAATTTATTCTCTGTAAAATGAAGCACCAGAGAGTCATAATATTTAACCGAGCAGGTAATCTAACGGGAATCTTTATTTAGAAGCAAATGCAGGGTTTTCGCTGTCTTGGGAAATTAAGCACACAGTGGGCTCCCTGAACAGGAAATGCAGACCCACACTCGTCAGCCACATGAGAGGCGAGCACTCTCCAGCAGAATTTCATCTCACAATCAAGGAGGCAGCTTCCTCTTTAATGCACCCACACACCTCTCATTAGCACTAATGAGGGCATGCTCCTGCATCAGGAGAGGATGGAGCTCTTAAATCCTGCTGACAGCTCACAATGATAAGGCTTAATAAGCGTAGCAGGTCTCCATATCCTGGGGAAGAACTGCCCATCCTTTGGGCACTCTTTTTCTTGTTTTTATAAATCCTTTACTGTCTTTGAGGTAAGAAGGCTGTGTGTCAGACTGAACCATCTATGACAATTATTGTCATGTACCAATGTCCCTGCTTCAGCTTTTCAAAGTCATTTTAAATTCAAAGAGTTCTTTTGTAGGTTTGGCCTCTTTCATTAAACATTCAGATAAAGAATGTTCTTTTAAAATTATTATGCTCTCTGTGTCTCTTTTCATCATGTCTTTTTCATTTAGTAGAAAATTTCCTCTTCCCTTTAAAAGGAAACAAGAAAATGATGCTGTTAGAGAAACATTGGATGCATAGTGGTCTCATATTTTGTTTGTTTGCTTTTATTTTGTGGGCTTTTTATTTTCAGGTTGAATAGTTCATATTTTAATTAAAGAAAATAAAAATGAAAGCATAATGATACTATACTGATTTTTTATATGGGTGCTTAGTGATAATTTTGTCGAAAATTTATTAGTCTGTTTTGCATTTCTTTTCCAATCTGACCTTTTTATAAATTTTTCAAAGCTAAGAAATCATTTGGTAGAATGGGTGTCTTAACATTCTTACATTATTCTCAGACAGGATACTGCATGGATGGTGCTGCTTCCAAATAGCAGATGCTCCATGACTTGGTAGCATACATTTATGAAAATTACAGGTTCTGAAGATGAGGCTCTGCATGGTCATAGTGGCCAGACCCCAGTCTCAGTGGTAGTTGTGGATTTGTGGGAAAGCACAGTGATCTAAAGGTTTCAACCCTGAAGGCTTTGATTGGCCGAGGAGGAGCTAAGGGAGATTGAGCCGTGAAACTTTTGGTCTGTAGTAGGGCCATCTCAAAACCCAGAGAGTGAAGGAAGAAAAAGATAGAGCAGGCTGAAGTTTTGCTTCCCAGAAGAGTTATAATAAAGCTGTCTGAGACGCTCCTGGCATTGTGAATTTTCTAACAGGGTTCTCCCATGCATTTGACAGTTCTAGGGCAGCAGGACAGTGCTGCTGCCCAGCAGTACATCCGACAAGGAAGTCCCACGGCACTGAGAGCTGAACTCTGGGCGCTCATTTTGAATATCTCCAGTCAACCCGAGGTAAGACACAAACAGAGGCATCAAATTTGAGTTGTTAAGTTTGTTGAAAGTTTAGGCACATAAGTAGAACATTCAAATTTTACTCTTCTGAGTCTATTCTTTAGAAGTTTGGTTTAACTCATTGTACTACCTTTGAATGTTTTCAGTAAATGAAAGCTATTCTAAATTAAAATTAATGAGATATTTAATTTTCTTTTAGCACAAAGACTTTGAACATAATACTTTGAATTCCTGTTAGTTAATATAGTACATTCAATAGAAAATTATTTAACTTTGATTTTTTGTTTTTCAACAAAATAAGTGATATGTTTTAAAGGATTGTTTGTATATGCTCATTAATACACACAAAATGTATTTAGTGAATCTTGTTCATATTTTAAACATGCTTAATATCAAGTTTGCTAACTAAAAAACAAAAGCTTTTCTGTATTTGCTCACTGATGAACAACACTTCTATAAGGCTTTCTAGTGGTGTGGTGTTGGGGTGCTGGGCACTAAGCCCAGTACTTCAGACTTCCTGGGGGGTGCTCTGGCCCTGACCATATGAGTTTTAAGCTTTTGGTGGTCTGTCTCTTCTCATTTGTACACGTAGTAACCCTCCTTAGCTCCTCCAGCTCCCCTACAGTTGTCTCCGGGTGACGATCTGTCAGGTCTCTTTCTTGAGGTTCAGACAGGGCTGCCCAGTGCACTGATGCACATGAACGTCTCCAAAGCACCTCGAGTTCAGGATGTCTCAGTTCCTCCTGAAGTCTTCGTTTGTTTTATTCCACTGTCATGGAATGAAAGGCCGGTGACATTCTCTTCTTTCTACCCGAATCTCACATCATCTTCATCTCTAATTCCCTCTTGACTCAGTTCCTCCATATGTTTGAAATTCATGTATTTCTCTCTGTATATGTTTCTACCATTCCATTTCAAAATATTATCTTCTTGTGCCTGGATTCAAACGGTCTGGTTTCCTGCATGTAGCCTTGTTCCCTACAAATGCTTTCAAACATCTTTTCTCTAATATTAACATCTGCTGTTTCTGACCCCCGCTTCTACCCATTTTAGTTTTTCCAGACATTTTCTCTGTGTAGCCCTGGCCCTGGCTGTCCTGGAACTCCCTCTGTAGACCAGATTGGACACAAACTCAGAGATCCGTCTGCCTCTGCCTCCCTAGTGGTAGGATTAAAGACATGTGCCACCACCGCCCTTTTGCTTAAAACATTTTTTTTTTTTTTTAACTCGCTTTGGAGACCAGGCTGGCCTCGAACTCACAAAGATCTGCCTGGCTCTGCCTCCCGAGTGCTGGGATTAAAGGCGTGCACCACCAATGCCCGGGTTGCTTAAAACATTTTAAACCTCTTCTTTAAGATTCCTTAGAACACCTTATTTCCCTCTGATCTTTCCATATGTCCCATATACCAAACAAACAGACAGACAGACAAAATCTCCCCTATTACAGGTTGTGGTACTCCAAGTCTATTATGTCCTTTTCTCCAGAAAGCCTGCCTGGCTCCCACACTGACATTAGAACTTTTTCACTAGTTAATCGATAAACATTTACTGAGTGCTGTCTGTTCTGAGTGTTGTGGCAAAAAACAAGAACAAAACATACCTAGCACATAAAAGGTGACCAAGAAATATGTGTTGAATTACTGGATCCTAATTTAATGAAAAGCTTTTTATTATTTTTAAAATTGTGTGTGTGTGAATGGGTGTTTTGTCTGCATGTATGTCTGTGCACCACACACGTGCAGTGCCCTCTGAGGCCGAAAGAAAGCACTGGATCCCCTGGCTGGAGTTTATAGCCTGGGGGTTGATCCAGAGTCCTCTGGAAGAGTAGTCAATGCTCCTAAGTGCTGAGATATCACTGCAAACCCCAACTTACTTAATGTTTGAGACGTCTAGTGACAGACATGTTCATGGAGAATTAGTATGACTATCCTCATGGCCACCACACTCTTTCTTAGGGAGTGTCGTTCAAGTGTCATGAGCAAACTCTACTTCAGAAATGAGTTGTGTCTCGGTGCATCCGTCCCTTGGCATGGCCCTCCCTGCAGGCTTGAGTTCACATCCTCTCTGTCCTAAGAACAAAAGCAGATTGCAGATTCTGTGTCTTTTCTAGCTCTCTCCCAGTTTCTCTTTCCTTTCAAAGCTGCATCTTAAACGAAAGTCTGTGCTGTCCTGAATTTCATTAATGACTTACATTAACTAATAATTAGTAAATTAATTAAATAATTATCTAATAAATTACTCAATCTGCCATAGTCTAGTATCTATCCCCACTACATAGCAGCAAATGCCCTACATAAGTTGCCAAGGAGCAGGGAACATACTTTAATTCTTGTAGATGCTGTACTTAATACTTTTGATTATTTTGTCCTCGGAATAATCTAGGTCTTCCTTTTATTTACCTTTTTCTTTAATTTGCCTTTTTCTATTTTCATGGGAGAGTAGGGCTTCTTGGAGGGCCATCAATAGTTACCTCTTCCTTTCTTACGGCTCTGAGGCAGCCGAGAGCCTTCAGACTGGTTTAGTAAATGTTTTTAAATCTTGAGGAATTTAAAATGGTGTGGAAAATAACACTACCTTTAGTTTACTATTGAGTAATATAATTTGAGTAAGTGATGGACTGTAATGTATATGACAATCTGCATTACAAGAAAACACATTGCACAATGGTAATTCTAGACTAGGGTAGCTTTCCTCATCTTTCAAGAAATTTATCTGAGCTCTTGCCTAAATCATGATTTATAAAATAGTCTTGGGATTAGAGAGATGGCTCAGTAGATAAGAGCACTGGCTTCTCTCCCAGAGGACTGAAGTTTGATTCTCAGAGCCCACATAGTGGCTCACAAAACTATCTGTAACCCCAGTCCCAAGGGATCCAATACCCCTTTCTGGCCTCCATGGGCACACACATTGTACGCAATCATAAATACAGGCAAACATCCATACACATGATTTTTAAAAATTCTTTTAAGTCTTAGTTTAACTTACAGTTTTGTGAAGATAACTTGTCTATCTAGACTCTTTTCTAGCTCTATCTCCAAAAGATACAATATTAAATGTTCAAACAATTTTAAATAAAATATGCTAAAGGTTAAACATTTGTTTAGCTGAGTGATATGACAAAAAATAATTAAAAGCAAAGTATAAAGATATTTAATTGTATAATTATTTCTTGTGTATACAGAAGCTTTGATACATGGCAGTATCAATAATTTTTTTCATTTTATTTTATTATTTTCATTTTTCTTTATTAAGAAATTTTTTACTCACTCCAGTGCTATCCACAGACCTTGCTCCTCCCTCCTCCCAACCCCCAGCCCTCTTTCCCAAGGTGCCCTGCATCCCCACATCTCCCAAATCAAGGTCTCCCATGGGGAGTCAGCAGACCCCAGCACACTGAGCCTGGGCAGGTCCAAGCCCCTTCCCATGGCACCAAGGCTGTGCAAGGTGTCACACCATGGGCACCAGATTCCAGAAGCCTGCCCATAGACCAGGGACAGATCCCGATCCCCTTGCCTGGGTGCCCCCCAAATAGTTCAAGCCAAATAACCATCTTCCATATCCAGAGGGCCTAGTCCAGTTCCATGGGGGCTCCACAGCCATCAGTCCACAGTTCATGGGCTTCCACTAGTGTGGCCGGTCATCTCTGCACGTCCTCCCATCATAGTATCAATAAATTATTATAGTTTATTTTGTATGCTAATTGGCACTAAAATCAACGTGAAGGTGCTATGGTTATCATCATTTTATGAAGGCTACAGAAACTTCTCCATTTGTTTATTAGAAGAAGCCAATATATTTTAACTACATAGTGAAAAGAATGTGAACTTGTTTCATGAAGTATCTTAGATATCTAGCCTGTGATTTTGAAATTTTATGGACAGATGAGTTTCTGAACCAACATGACCTTGTTTTCACTCAGTCACCCAGCATTTTGTATCTGTTGCACAATATTTCATTGCTTGTCTGAATTTTAGCCAGTTGAACTAACTCATGACATTACTATATAAATATATTTATGGGATTGTTGACATTTTGAGTAATTGGGCCCAGTAAAATTTTTCTTTGTGTTTAAAATTTTATTCAATGCTTTTGAATACATATTTCTTTATAGAAATATTTGATCCTAAAATTAGTATTTTAATTACTCTTATTAAGATATTTATTACTTTTCTAGCAATGGCCAGGAAAAGCATGAATTAATTGATAATAAATAGCATTACAAGTACAATTGAAAATAATGTTGAGCATAGCAATTAAAGTGAAGTTCCCTGTGAGCATTTATAATTCATAAATAATAATGCAGATGAATTTTCCAGTGTTTATTACCCAAGGAATTAATTCCTAGAATTGATTTTATTTATTTATTTATTTATTTGTGTCAGCATATGTATGAACAAAAATTTTTAAACAACAAATTAAAATAAATATTAATAGTGTAAACTCACTAAACCTTTCTTTTCTAAAGCACTATTTTTTCAGATGTCACCAGGACTATGTTTCCTTCTGCTTCTCTGGGAGATATAAAAGTCCTGTGATAAAATGTAGTTTAATGCAATGTTTCACTGATAATTCTCAACTGCAGAGCTGTCCCCTCTGACAGGAATGGTCATCTTTGGCTACACAGACGTTGTAGACAGTCACCAAGGGAGAGAAAGAAAGTCTGTCCTGTCCAGTTTGGATCAACCTCATTCACACTGGCAGGGCACTGAGTGATGGGGGGCCTTCGAATCACATACATGAGCATATTCATAGAGAAAAGTAACAGTGGGTGCCATATGTCCTAGATGACATCCAACAGCCCTTTTGAATCAAATCTTAAAATGAAAGTACTGAAACTTGAGACTATTCCTATAAGCAGTCTGAGTGCAAGCTGAGAGCGATTTTCCCGTTCTTCCTGTTAGAATCAGCAGAAGGCTACATGCAGTAGCACCAGTGTCTACGCAGCATCATTGTTAAGGTTCTAGCCAATGTTGTAAGTCAGGAATATGAACTGGTTTATGATTGGAGGAAGAAGACACACAGTCATATTCTCTAGAGATGATTATGACCATGGTTGAGTACCTAGAAGACTAAAAATTTACTGTAAAGTATTTTAGTAAGACATTATATAAAATATTTAAAAATTAGTTGCTTTTATCCATAGTTTTGTTTTTCCGAGACAGGGTTTCTCTGTAGCTTTGGAGCCTGTCCTGGACTAGCTCTGTAGACCAGGCTGGCCTCAAACTCACAGAGATCCACCTGCCTCTGCCTCCCGAGTGCTGGGAATAAAGGCATGTGCCACCACTGCCTGGCTTCTTTTATCCATATTATCAACTTGAAATACAGAAGTGAGAAACACCTGGTTTACAGTAGCAGGAGCATGTGAACATTTAATGTGAAGAGCAGGAGAGCCTTGGAGCCCATATGAGGAAACAGTGCACACAAAATGCAGAGCAGTAAAACCTGCCTGCACTGTTCTGAGCTTATGGTATGTTTCCATTTCCCACAATAACCGTACAGAAAAGGTGCTGCCATCATTCTCTGAAGCCCACAAAAGCTGTGGATTTGCCTTCCACGACAAAGATCTCCATCGTATTCTTGATGGGATGCCTTAGCATCATAACACATCCCTTCTTTTCTAAACAAATATTTGGGAAATCTCTGTTATTTTTAACTGGGTGTAGTTAGCTTAAGGTTTTTATGGAGGTCAAGTGTCTAAGAATAACCAAATCCATTATTAAGGAAAATGGAGCAGTGACTTAATAGATAGCTTGTGCTCTGTAACTGTACTTCATTCGAGAATGCTGATGCTGATAATTAACTGGTCACTGGCAGAGAACAGTAAGACCTTTTGATTCAAGATGCAATAATAAGATCGAGGAAATGTACAGATATTTGAGTGAAAACCATTTGTATGAACATATGATATGGAAGCCTGTCCTAATGCAAGAAAACCCAAAGCCATAAAGAACACTTAAGGAATTGTCAGTGTTTACCATAAAATTCAAGCAACGTGTTACTTTGAAGAAAAGTGCTTGTAGCATAATGACAGAAGGTTGATTCTCCTTCCATATATATATTTAAAGATTCATTTATCTATTATGTATACAGTGTTCTGCCTACATGCATGCTTGCAGATCAGAGGGCACCAGATCTCATTACAGATGGTTATGAGCCACCATGTGGTTGCTGGGAATTGAACTCAGGACCTTTGGAAGAGCAAACAGCGCTCTTAACCTCTGAGCCATCTCTCCAGCCCCGATTCTCCTTCTTAATGAAGAGGCTGACACACTCTAGCGAGAAAGACCACCTACAGGACAGGCAGATAGTACTGGGAAGGGTGAATCCCTGCTGTGGAAATCCAAGTGGCCGGGAAACAGCGGGGAGACTCTTCAGGTTGCTGGTTGAAAAAGCACCAATGAATACTACAACGAAATACCGTTTCTGAGATAAAGGTGTAGACACAATGTCACCTCATTTTTCTGGGGGAAATTTGGATTGGTATTATTCTTGGGAAGGGGTCAGGCAGTCCATATGCTGACGTAAGATGAGTATGGTTTTCACCTTGTTTATCCTGCACACAGGAAAATGTAGTGCAGGAAGGGCATTTATTGAAGTGTTATGCATAGGGACAAACTGCCTAGAGACAGCCTGAGTCTCCATTTATAGGGGCATGAGTTTAAAATTGCGATATACGAGACTTAGACGACTTGACCTGGAAGCCCTCTCCTGAGGACCAGCTCTCATAGTATTCACAGTAGCCATGCCCAACTGTAGAGCCATGACAGTGGCCAGTCTGTGGCTTTGGACAGTGAGCTATCATTCTCTCTGGACCTAAGCTCCTCAAATGTGAGTGGAGATAGTTCTCACTGATCCATCTCACTTTGTTAAAGGAATTGTAAGATGCACCTAGTTCATAAATGTTGTATTTATTATTAGTAAATATTGAGTGAATACCCACTAGATACCAGTATTGGAAATGGGCATATTATTAAACATCTATTGTTACTTAGCTATCATTATGTAGTAATGAATAAAAGAGTCCCTATCTCTTAATGGCTATAATTTTATTATTGACTATTGTTTATTAAGGTTTGAGGCTGACCTTATAAACATTAAATTTTTGTGTATTTTACTTTCAAATATAGGACATCCTGTATTATGAGCAACTTAAGACCAACGTGATACAGCATGACCTTTTGGTGGACAGTCTAATTTATAAAGTAAGTATAAATATCCGTTGTTTTTCCATTTCATCAATAGCATTTATAATGAAGAGTTTTCTCTCTGCAGGGCTTGAACAGTGGGCAAAAGTACATATTAACCTTGAAAAATAATTGGAGTGGCTGTGTGATAGTACATATCTAGGATCCCTGTACCTGAGGGTGGAGAAAGGAGGACCAGGAGTTCAAGGTCATGCTTGGATTCATAGTGACTTTGAAACTGACTGGGCTTCATGAGAAAAAGGAAAAAAAAGAAAAAGAGAGGAAAGGAAAGGAAAGAGGGAGGAAGGGAAGGAGGGAGGGAGGGAGGGAGGGAGGGAGAGAGGGAGGAGGAGGAGGGAGGGAGAGAGAGAGAGAGAGAGAGAGAGAGAGAGAGGAAGGAAGGAAATGCCTGATGTGATCATTGTGTCTGTGAAGTCTAGGCTGGCTTCCCAAGCTTGAGGCCTGCGGACACTGTTGTCTTCTTCCCTAGGGAGAGTTGTTCTTGTGTTCTTTTCCCAGTCTCTCCATGTTTTCATGAAGAGAAAAAATATTGCTCATCTTAAATTCAAGTCTGTTTTTCCATTCCACACAAAGAGAATGGAAAAACAGCTAAAATTATAGTGTTGTAATCCTATTTGTCTCGTGATTATTTAGGGCTTAGATGTATATTTTCTTTGTAATAAAGCTATTTTAAATTATGTGTATGTGCCTTCATGTGGAAGTGTGCACATGAATGCAGGTGTCCCTGAGGTACAGGTTGTGAGCTGTCTGAAGTGGGAAAACTTGAGTCTTCTGAAAGAGCAGTACTGTACTGACCACTAAACCATCTCTTCAGCCACAAAAAGAAAACACTTTTTTTTTTTAGCTTCTAAAATTCTTCTCAGGTTTTATCGTAGAGATACATTGAGTCGTTGGTGCCAGGAGTTATACTGTAAACATAAACATTTCCCCTGGGATGATTGTGGCTCTAGTACTGTGTGGGAAGTCGTACTGAATACCTTCCCAGAACTGAACACTTGGATTCTTCCACCTGTACTGGGCTCCCTCACCTCCCCAGCAGTTGGCCTTGTGCCTGCAGCCTCCAGTTCTAGTCTACTAGAGTCCTGCCAGTTATACCAGGGTTTCTCATTCTTTATTCTCAACCCCCAAGGGAAAAGCTTAATTCATCTCTAATAGTAAATGACAATGAGCAAGATTCTGTTGAGGGAGGATTAGCTTTGGGGCTCCACCTGCCACTGTAATACCTAATTTTAAACCCAAGACCAGTTTTGGCTGAGTCAGTATTACCTTTGCTGAGAAGGTACTACTCTCACGTCCACCCATGGAACCTTGAAGTCAGACGAATGATCCATTTCTTTCCCTGTACTCTGTAGTTTCCAGTTTTCTCTGGAGCTATGCAGGACTTATTCTATCAAGCCTTTGACTTCTGTTTGGTTCAGCTGTTTAGTTGAATGTTCTGAACTGTTTCAGCTATATAGTCATGAATTGTTTTAATCTGTCACTGTGATTCTTCCCATATTTTTATTACTTATTTGTTCTTTTCATTGATATGGTAGATTTATTTTTTATGTATATGGAGGTTTTGTCTGCATGAACATCTGCACACCAGAAGAGGGCAACAGATCCCTTAGGGCTATAGTTATAGACAGTTGTGAGCTCCTTTGTGGGTACTGGGAATTGAACTCAGGACCTCTGGAAGAGCAACCAGTGCTCTTAAACACTGAGCCATCTCTCTAGCCAATATGGTAGACTTCTTGAAGATAAGCATTGTCTTCGTTTTCTTTGTTTGTGTTTTGATTTTGGTGTACTTCATCCTGATCAACCAGTCAGTACTTGTTGAATTGATTATATGGTAGGTTCAAAAGTATCACCATCCTTTGGGTGCAGAGGTTCTTCAAGGTACAGTGAGTATATACCTGGAGGGGCTTTTGATCAACTCGTAGAGTTTTTTGAGTACTGGCTCAGAATCTGACACTATTCTAAGCACTTCCCATACCTTTTGAAGTAAGTAGTAATGTAGCAGTACTTTATGATTGGGTCTGCCAGCCTACAAATAATGACATGAAGACTTATTATTAATTATAAAAGTTTGGCCTTAGCTTAGGCTTGTTCCTAACTTGTTCTTATAACTTAAATAAACCCATATTTTTAAAATCTACATTCTTCCATCCTGCTTCCTTGGCATCTAGCTGATGACTCCACCTTTCTTCTTCCCAGAGTTCTCTCTCTTCCTGGAAGTCCCGCCTACATTTTCCTGCCTAGCTATTGGCCGTTCAGCCTTTTATTACACCAATCACAACAATACATCTTCACACAGTGAACAAATATCCTGCAACATAGTAACTACCCATTTACAGACATGGAGACTCATCTTTCTATTGTTACAGTGATAGCACATGAGATACTACCATTGAAGAACAAAAAGCTTACTTTACTGTGTAGTTCATGGCCATGGAGCTTTTGGTTCTGACAAGTCCATACCTTGTGGCAAGAGTCAAGGTAGAGCAAAGCTACTTGCCTCGTGGCAGCTAGGGTACAAGGAAAGGGACAGAAAGGAACCAGGGTCCGTATCCCCCTCAGAGTCACCTCTTAGTAACTGGGCTTCCCTCGCTGGGTACCAGAACCTAAAGTTCTAGTACTTCTCAAGAGTACATGAAGGGGGTGGGGGGGTAAGCCTTTAACACACAGGCTTTTGGGGTCACTTATCAAAGCACAGTGACCTAGATTTGGAGTAGCTAGCCAAAGTTATGTAGCTAGAAGTGGTGTAACTGAATTAAACTCTTAGTCAGATCTGGTGGAATGTTGTGCTCTTCACCCTGAAGTATACGATGAGCATGTTCAACTCACCATTACAACTGTTCAGAGACCATCTAGGGGGGATGTGGACATTTTGCTTTTCCTTTGAGCTGACGTTTGTTTGCTGTTGGAGAGGTCACCTATGTTATGATACATTGTATCCCAGAGAACTGCAATTAGGCAATCAGTTTCTGTTCATTTTATCATTGAGTCATCAAACATGTGTTGGACACTTAAGTGTCAGACCCTGTGATGGAGCTAGGTGTATATAAAGCAAGGTGCTAGAGCTGAGAGAGCCCTCAATCTTACTGGGAGAGTAGGATGTTTTTAAGTAGTCTCAGATCAGGAGAGCCACATAGAAGTAGCTAAAGAAAGGTCCAACATTCTATCCAAGGGATGACATGAACTAGCCCTGAAGTTCATGGAGCAGGAAATCACAGATGTTAGCCTCCTAGGAGCATGTGATGATTCTCAGGTAACCAATGACAAACACGTAGGAGATAGTTGATATTTTGAAGGAATGCCTAAGTATCTTAGATGTGAGTGGTGAAGACGGAGTTTAGTCTGGAGAGAGAGTGTTATGATTGCTGCTGGAGTTATGTTTTTTTTTTTTTATTTTTACAACTTTAAGACATCTAAGAGGAGATTAACCAAAATAAATCATAAGAGTTATTAATAAAACCTTAAGGAATTAGAAATCAAATAATATAGTACATATTTTGCCAAATAAATATATCATAGGAATAAAATCTCACCAGGGAATTTCTACAATATCACGTAAGATATAAAATTCATTGTAATATTATTTCCAAATGTTGTATTTATTCTTTAGAGCTAGAGGCAGATTCATTTGAGTAATTTTCAGTGCTTTGTAACTTTTAATTCTAGGATGTGAAGCTGACAGCAAGCAACGATGATTACTATTTTGTATTTGAAGATTATTTATATCAGGTAAGTTTTTACATTATCCAGATCTTTGTTTTAGGTTCTCTAAGTTATAATACTACTTTAAAGATATTCTATAGTTCCAAATTCGCAAATGACTTTCTGGGCTGCCCCTTTTAGTTGTATATGCTACAGCCAGGATGTGCTAGCAGGTCAATTTTCTAAAATTTTTGTTGACACAAATTCTAAAACTGGTTGTCAACTTAATATTTAAGCAGTCCCAAGATGTTTAGAGAATGCATTTTAGATGATACTTTCTATTGGCTATATTAATAAATAATTAAATGTTTTAAAATCAATGTGGAGAATCATAAGTATTCTGATCATTTTGACAGACACAAAGTTCAAAGCATCCATTAGAAATATTTCAAAGTACAGGGTGAGAGAGGAGAATTCGGGGCTTATAGAATCAAGATACATTGTATGCATGTATAAAATTGTCAAAGGATAAATGTCAAAGAACTAAAAGAAACCACTCTTAAATAAGTAAAGTATGACGACTTGTTAATCAAGTAGGTAAGGTCAATAAAGTGATGAAAATAAAAAAGATAAATTCTAGAGTTGAAAAGTAAAATAACTGAAGTGAACAATTCTCTGGATGACTCAACAATATATTTGGAAAATCAGTAAGTAGCATACGAACTTGGAAGATAGATCAGTAGGTAAGTGAACAGAACTTGCTTTCCTTATCCAAAAGTTGACTATTTTTAGTATTTTAGTATTACTATCTGGCTGAGGTGTCCCCAGTATCATAGAGTTCTAGATTTCCTTCTCTTTTTTTTAAACATCAAGATTTATTTATTATGTATACAGTGTTCTTCCTGCATATAAGCCTTCATACCAGAAGAGGGCGTCAGATCTCATCACAGATGGTTGTGAGCCACCATGTGGGTGCTGGGAATTGAACTCAGGACCTCTGGAAGAGCACCCAATGCTCCTAACCTCTGAGCCATCTCTCCAGCCCTAGATTTCCTTCTCTTATGGTTTAGTTCCTGATGTAATGGATCCTTTTCTGAACTGATTCCTAAGGAAAATAGAGTAGTTAATGTTATACAAGTAAAGATATAATTTGAACCAAAAAACCTGAAATATCAAGCTTCTTTTGCTTATTAAAATGTTTGATCCTTTTTATGCTGTTCTAATCACAAATACAGAACGGCTCTAGGAGAACCAAGGGAGTGGCTCTCTGAATAAAGTATCCAGCATGCAAGCTCGGAGACCAGAGTTCTTATCCCCAGAACACATGTAAATGTTGGTGGGCATGAGGCCTGCCAATCATTCCAATTTTCAGAACACACAGACAGGATCACTGAAGCAAATTGGCTGGCTCTACTATAATGCCTGTATTCTAGCTCTGGGTTCGGTGAGAGACCCTGCCTCAATGACTAAGGTAAAGTGCAATCAAGGAAGACTTCTGACATCAATCTTGGATCTTCATACACACGTGGACATGCACACATATGCAGATACATATGCATGTACACATGCAAATGCATCTATACACATACATGCATGCACACCATACCAAATTTTAAAAGTGTTATAACACCAAACTTATGGGCATATGAGTTACCATGTATCGACCAAGAGCTAACAATGACATGATTCATAGTCTCTGACTATTGTATTTCTATGTGTGGTCACAGAGAGTATAAATTTGACAAGTTTGTTGCATTGGTGAATGAAGAGAGACCGTCAGTTTTAAATTCCAACTATAAAGTCTTTTGGTGGTGGTAACACGAGCTTCTTGCTAGGTGACAGATGCATCTCCCTTGCTGACAGAGCCAGTGAGCAAGCGTAACAGTTTCTCCAGTTAATACCAGAAAGTGACCTGTAAGAGCATATCCATTTTCCCCACACACAAATGACTATGTGTAAGATACTTGAAAGTAAACATGTCAGACAGCAGAACCATTTTCAAACACTGGATGTGTTTGCTGAGGAAAACCAGGACAATCTTTAGGGAATTCTTACTGTGTAAACTACAGTTCCTTTAATAGCCTCTCTCACAAATTTATGATTGCTTTTTGTATAACTGAAGTGTTATGCCATTGAATATCAACTCCCTCTGTGCCCTCTCCAAACTCTGGCAAGGGCCATTCTGGTCTCTGCTGCTGTGTATTTGACGGTTTAGAAGTCTCATATCAGTAGGATTCTGCCATCTTTGGCTTTATGTGACAGGCTTACCTCAATTAGCTGTATCCTTTAGGTTCATCCGTACTGTCTTCTGGGACAGGGTGTCCTTCTTTTTAAAGAATAAACATTATTCTATTGTGTATACACACTATTTTCTTTATTCATTTTTCTAAATAAGCTTCGATGTGTATCTTTATTCTCATAGCATAACGAGAGGATAATTACAACACTTTTGAGGATTTAATTAAGTTTTTTTATAGTCACATATTAATAAATACTTTCTACATGATGATATTTTAAAGTTATTTTATAAATAGTCTGATTATTTAAAACTATAAGCAAATTAATGTACTTACAGATGATATGATTTTATACATAAAACCACCCTAAAAACTCTACCGGGAAACTTGTACAGCTGATAAACACTTTCAGCAAAGTAACAGGATACCAAATGAACACAAAACATCTGTAGCCTTTCTATATATGAGTGACAAAAAGAAATCAGGGAAAAGTACCTTTCACAATAGCCTAAAACAACAACCTTGGGATAATACTAAGCAAGTACCTGAAAGACTTATATAATAAAAAGATTCAGACACTGAAGAAAGAAATTGAAGAAGACATCAGAAGATGGAAAGAGCTCTCATGCTCATGGATTGATAAGATTAATATTGTGAAAATGGCCATGACACCAAAAGCAATCTACAGATTCTGCACAATCTCCATTCACACAATTCAAAGAAATCGAACAATCTTCAACTTCATATAGAAACACACACATACACACACACACACACACACACACACGAAAAAAAAGAAAAAAAAAAACAAAAACAAAACAAAACAAAAAACAAAAACAGGCTAGCAAAAAGAATCCTGAATAAGAAAAGGACTTCTGGAGGTCTCACCATTACAGGTTTCAAGTTGTACTACAGAGCTACAGCAATAAAAACAACATGGTACTGGCATTAAAAACAGATACATTAAAAACAGGAATTGAAGACACAGACGTCTAAGGATCAAGAAGCCAAAAAATACAGGCTGGAGAAAATACAGCATCTTCAATAAATGGTGCTCATCAGACTGGATGGTTATGTGTAGAAGAAAGAAATAGACCTGTACTCATCACCCTGCACAAAATCAACTCTAGGTGGATCAAGGACCTCAGCAGAAGACCAGATGCCCTGACTCTGATAGAAAAGAAAGGGGAGAATGGGCTTGAACTCATTGTCACAGAAAGGAAACTCTGACCAGGACACTGATTGATAGCATAACATTAAGACCAACAGTTAATAAGTGGGACATCACGAAGCTGAAAAGCTTCTGTATGGCAAACAGCACCATCTTTTGGGCAAAGAAGCAGCCTGCAGAATGGAAAAAGATCCTTACCAGTTACACATCTGGTAGAGAGATGATATCTAAAATATATAAAGAACTAAAAAGTTCTGAACATCAAGAATTCAAATAACCCAATTAAAAATGGGGTACAGAACTAAGTAGGGAGTTCTCAAAAAATGAAACACAAATGGCCAAGAAACACTTAAAGAAATGTTCAGCATCCTTAGCAATGAGGGAAATGCAAATTAAAACTGTTTTGAGATTTTTCTTACCCCTGTCAGAATGGCCAAGATAATAAAGCAAATGACAGCACATGCTGGCGAGGATGCAGAGAAAGGGGAACACTTATTAATTGCTGGTCATATTGTGAAATGTTTCAACCACTGTGCAAATCGGTGTGGTGATTCCTCAGAAAGCTGAGCTTGATCTACCTCAAGATCTCTACCACTTGTAGGCAAATATCCGAAAGACTTTTTGTCCTACTACAGAGATACTTGTTCAGCTGCGTTTGCTGCTGCTCTATTCGTAACAGCTAGGAACTGGAAACAGCCTGAATAGCCACCAACTGATGAATAGATAATGGAAATGTGGTACATTTGCACCATGGGATAGTATTTAGCTGTTAAATTGTTTTGTTGTTACTTTGTAACTGTAATTTTGCTACTATTATGAATCATAGTGTAAATATCTGATACACAGTAGATCTAATATGCCATCCCTGTGGGGGTTGTGACCCACAGGTTGAGAACTGCTGCACTAAAGGAACATAGTAATAAAGTGGTTCCTGATTATATACTGCTCTACTACTAGATCAGTGCTTTCCTCGGCTCTCATCAGAGAAGTTTCTCCTTGCAGTAGATGAGAATTAACACAGAGGCCCACAAATGGACAATGTGCAGAGAGTGAGAGACTTTGGAGCACTCAGTTCTGAGTTCATCAGACTCCTCCCCTCGAGTACCAGAGCTACGTTAAAGAAGAGGCAGAGAAGTTCTAAGAAGCAGAGATGACGGATGACTCCAAGAACACAGCATCTTCCAGACACAACAGGACCAACACAAATAGGAACTCACAGAGTCCGTGACAGTGCGTACAAGACCTCACTGGTTCAAGCCTGATGGGGTCCTACCCCCAACCCAGAAACTGTGGACACTCCAGAGTAGACCCCATGCCTAGAAGTAGTTGGCCAATACAAAAGAAACTCAATGGTGTTTGTTGGACTTTTTGTTTCATTTTGCTTTGTTTTGGGCTTTTTTGTCTTATCAGTGCTTTGCTTGTTTGTTTTTGTTTTCATTTTTGAGTTGTTGGGGTGGGTCATTTGCTGTGTTTTTTTCCCCCCTTCTTTTGGACTCTCCACAGTGCATACAGTGGTCAGTGCGATGTCACAGGCTCCCATGTCTCTGTTCACTTTAATACTTTCTGTTTCTGTTGCACAAACCCATTTATTTTCATTGCTTTATCTTCAGCTGTGTTGAATAGATTCCATCTGTTCAAATCTGCCTTTCATCCTCCAGTGAATTTTCATTTTGGTTATTGTCTTTCCTATCTCCAGAGTTACTGCTTTGTTCTGTTGTTGGTTTTCGGAGTTGGTTGTCTCTCGGCTGGCTTTCCATTTTGTTCAAATGTCATTGTTTATGTGAACATCTTTGATAGCATTGTCTTAACACCTGAACCTACTAAATTTGCCATCGAATCTTTTCAGGAACAATTTTATTTGACTTTTTCGTTTGATTGGCTCATAGTTTCCCATTTCTTTGTATTTATTCTTTATGATTTTTGTTGAAAACTGGCTATTTGAGTATAATAATGTATCTCTGAAAATTATACTCTCTTCACCTCTCAGCTCATATTTTTGGTTACTGTGTGGGATTTTTGTTTTGTTGCTTTGGTTCTTGTAAGTTCTTTCTGTTACCAGCATGAGATATACCATTAGGGTCTTTACAGAGCTTTTTGGAGCCTACATTTTTACCTGGGCATGTAAGGTCACCTTCTCATTCTCTCCATAGTGATGGGCATTTGCTATAATGTCCTGTCTCCTAACAGGAGGAAAGAAGAATGGAGCAGGGGTGGGGCAGGATGATTGTCTTTAAATCTCAGGCCCCTCACTTCAGCTCAGAAGCAGTAGTGGCGTGCATAACAGCTGACCCTTCTCCATCTCCACCCTCTGCCTCTGTACCACTCTGGGCAGACATAGTAACCAGCAGTCAGGGTGCAGGTGTCCAGTGTGGTGTGCAGCAAGGAAGGAGCTGTCAACTCCCACTCTGATGTGGCATTCTGAGTCTTATTTCTCTGTCTGTAAGGAAATGGCAGGCATGCTGGAAATTTCTAGGATGTACACTTTAAGGAAGTAGCAGTTGTACCTAGAAAACTTAACTTTGGTTACTTACAAAGTAAGTAAAAATTGCATTTGTGTTGGGTGGGGTTATGCATGGTAGTTATTTGTTTATTTAGAAGAGTCTTAAGAATATACACACAGCTGCTTGTCAAGACTAGGGAGGGGGAGGGGGTAAATGCTGCTGTGTTACAAGCTGGCATTGATCAGGTTAACCACAACTGAAGGTGCCCCTGA
Source organism: Onychomys torridus (assembly GCF_903995425.1). Classification (NCBI taxonomy): domain Eukaryota; kingdom Metazoa; phylum Chordata; class Mammalia; order Rodentia; family Cricetidae; genus Onychomys; species Onychomys torridus. Next base: position 55,589,296 of record NC_050452.1, on the reverse strand, counting down.
AAATTCCAAGATGTCAACCGACTCCATGCTTCCCAGACAGCTAGATCAGACCTCTCTGCCAGCACAGTGGTTGTCTGTACAGGATGATCTGTGCTCCCACTTCATCATCTTAGGAGAGTTCTCTGGGTAGCCAATTCTTACAACCTCGTAAAATCTTCCATTGTTTGGCTTTGAGTTTGAAATAGGGTCTTGCTATATAGCCCATGCTGTCCTGAAACGAGTGATCCTCCTGCCTCAGCCTAATCTCAAGTGCCAGGACGACGGGGATGACAGGCTCTACAGGGTAACTTCATTCACTTTTTGCAGATGAAATGCAGAGGATAAGATCCCAAGCTCCTACAACTACAAGAACCCCTAGCCAGTTCCGTCTGTGCCCAAAACCCAGTAAGCCACACTGCCCTTTGAGTTATGAAAATTTACAGCAGGGGAGAGTACTTTTAAAGTCATTCTTGGAATTTGATCACTTCTTCATTAGCTTGGAGAAAATGCAGAAATATACAAACGGGAAGATGTTGTATGTTAAAGATGTTGTCCAGCTGGTACCCATCATTCCTTTTGTGGTTTTCATTGCACAAATGACTTATTTCTTAGAAACATTTAGAAGAAATATACTTTGACATATTAAGAAAGCTTTCAGCCCAAGTAAAGCCTTTGCAGACACTCTTGGTCTAACTCTGTGCTATCAACCCACAGTTGATATTAGTGCCTGGTTTCTTTATCATTCTTTTAAATAATGGAGAGCCCTGCTGTGAGTCATCTCGCCTAGTACATTTAAGTTTTTCTTAATTTGTAAGTGGCCACCACCTTCTGAGCGTATATCCTAGCAGATTTACAGTGAGCCTGCCATCTCCTTACAGATAAGGAAATCAGCGTTAAAGCAGCTCAGACTGGAGTAGGAGTTGGCAGCTCTCGGTTGTGGGCAGGCTTGCACCGGTACATACTGTCTAACGGGCGCCTCTGGCATTCTCACCTTACAGCCCCAGGGTTCCCTAGAGCAGTCTCAGATGTCCTGCATCTCTGAGGCCGCAGGCAGCGGGGCCTCCATGGGGATATATTTAAGCACGGCGCTTCTTCTAAAGTTACTGTACTGTCCCAGCCTGCTAACCTAAGGGGATGTTGATATAGGCAGTTTCCTAGGCCACTTAAAAATGAAGAATTTCCTAGGAGTTTCCTCTCTGAAGCAACGATAAATTATTACAGATTTACATTTGGGTATTGCCTTTATTTAGATGTATCTATTATATTACTTTATTATTTGTATCAGCTTACTGCTGGGACTGTAATGAATTATTATAGTTCAGTGATTTAAACTATGTAAATCCTCTCAAGGTTCTGAAACACAGAAATCCGAGTGGTTTGACTTGGTCACACTCATGGTAGCCACAAGGTTGTGTTATTTCTGGGCTCTGAAGAAGAACCCTTTGCTTTGTCTTCCCAGCTTCTAGAACGTTCCTTCATTCTGGCTCACAGCGGGTCCCCCATCTTCAGAGCCGGCAGATGGACAGCATTGTCAAGTCACTCCCCTGCCTTGTTGCCTCTGGCTCACTGATAAAGCTCTTTATGATCATGTTGGGCCAATCATACAACCCTCGATAATCTTACCATTCACAGATTGTCAATTTAATGACATCTATAAGATCAATTTTTTAAATCGATTTTGAAATTATAATTACATCATTTCTGCCTTCCTTTTCCTCCCTCCATGCTCTCCCCACAACTTGCTCTTTTTCAAATTCATGGCCTTTTTTCTACAGGTGCTTAACTTTCAAATATACTTACATATTCTGAAATACATAATTAGGACCCACCCAGTCCACATAATGTTATTTGTATTTATGTTTTCAGAGCTGACCGTTTGGTATTAGATACCCAGGTAGTGTGCTTTTCCCTGGACTGTTTCTGCACCCTCAGCGTTCCTTAGGTGTCTGTAGTTCTTTGTCTAGGGCTGAGGCCCCGTGACTTTACCCCCTCCACATTTGCATGTCCCCTGTCTCTTCCTTGTTCAGGTCATGTTTAGGCAGCTGTGTTGCTAAGATTTTGTGGGTGTAGCATTGGGCGTTTCTAGGAGATGCAGTCTCACAGCAAACTTTCAGCTCGTCTGTGTTCATCTTTCCACCCCTCTTTTCAAAATGACCCCTGAGCCTTAGGTACAGGAGTTGTCCAGGAGACTCCCAAAGTCTTATAGGCTATTTATATGTATATTGAGGAACATACACACGAATGTGCACATGCTTGTACACATAACATTTAAAGAGAAAGAGGCCATGAATTTGAATGAAATAATATGGGAGTTACATAGGAAGGGTTGGAGAGAGGAAAGGAAAGGAGAGAATGTTGTAATGATATGATAATCTAAAAAAATTAAAATTATAAATAAAATCAGAGTACACAAAATGAGAAGAGATCAATATTATATACCAGTTCAATAACATTTTATAACTTTTTAATTGTTGAGACTAGTGATTTTGCCTAATTATTGGAAAATATACATTATATTAATAGGTCAAAATTAAAAATTTACTCAGTAGATGTCAATAATTTTTCTGAGCTGGGTTTAATAAAAATATTTTTAAATTGTAGTTTAAAAAAAATCAGAAATTTGCCACCTTAACCATTTCTAAGTGTGCAGTTGGTGATGCTAAGTGTTTACATGGTTAATATTTACAACCTAATATCCATCTATACCATTTATATCCTAGAAAGGAAGTGTGTTTCTCAGCATAACTGTGTCTGTATAATAGCAGCATTCCTGTCCTAATGTAATTTAGCGTTACTTACTGTTAAGTGCTGGGCATATTCCCATTGACGCAAAGACACCTGCGCCTACCACTTGACATCATGGCCCACCTCCACAGCCCCAGAGCCTCCTCTCTCAGCTGCTGCCTCTCCCTCCCAGGGTACTCTTCCCTGGTGAGCCGCACACTTAAGTTTCCCAACCCTTTTCAAGTGTTTGACTAAAGGGCGCCTTCTCAAAACCCACTTTCTATGGGATGGCAAGCCCTTCCCTGGGTCTTCATAGTCCTGTTCCTGCAGCACTTGCTACCTAATGTACTCACCACACTTGCTCTCCGTTACCTCCTCCACCGTAACTGTGCGCAATGCTTTGTTTTGTTTGTTTGTTTTTCGAGACAGCGTTTCTCTGTGTAGCTTTGCTCCTTTCCTGGATCTCACTCTGTAGCCCAGGCTGGCCTTGAACTCACAAAGATCTGCCTGCCTCTGCCTTCCAAGTGCTGGGATTACAGCATGCGCCACCACCGCCCGGTGCATGTCTTTCTTTTGATGTCCCCTACTTCCCCCTGACATTTGTGCTTGGTATACAGAAACAGTGAAAGAAGACAGCCAACTGGTTTTTAGAAAGCTGTGCTAGTTCTCCACAGTGGAGTTCGAAGTGATAAAAATAATTGGAAAGGACAGAAGGATGAATAAGTGTAGGTCAGAATATAGAAGTCCTATGAAAGTAAACAGAGAAAAGTGGGGATCATTAAAAAATGTAATACTTGAATATTTTCCAGAAATGGAGATACCCAGAATTTTAAGTTGAAGAAACATGATAGTTGAGTCATATAAATAAACAAATCCCAAATTAAATATATTAAGAGCAGAGACCAGCTAAATACAGATTAACTGCAATTTAGTAATAACTGTAGATAACAGTTTAGTTATGTGACATACCCAGGTACTGTTCTAAACACTTCCTGTATACCAATTAATCTCCCAAATATACTTTGTTCTTAGCATTGTTATTATATTCATTTTACATGAGGACACAAACACTTAGAAGTCCAGTCACTTGCCCTTGTCATCCAGTTAATAAACTGTGTAGCTACAGTTTAAAGTCCAGCAAAATTAAGTCTAGATGGGTAACTGCCCTGGCACAAAAACTTCCAAATCATTCTGTGCCCATTTTTCTTTATGCAGTTGTCTTCGTGATATCCTTGGAATCCCAGGTCTTCTAAATGTCCTTTCACCTTCCCGAGGACTGGACTCCTGCCCCCAAACTTCAGACTAGTGTCAACAATCCAGTTTCTTCTACTGGGAAGCCTGGGTCCTGCTTGCACCCTCCCCATTTCTTGATAGAGTTGCCATGTGCCCCTGCTGGCCAGGACAGCCAGCTTCTACCTGTACTGGGGCAACTCCTGCTTTGCTGCTGCCATCCTTTCTGCGGGTGGACGCCCTCCCCTTATTCTTGACGTGCCCAACTATCTGTTGCATGCCAATTAAGTCTGGTTCCAATTTCCTATACCCTCAGTGCTTGTGTGTGATCATCCACAGGTGCCCCTGTGTAGTTCTTATCTGTTAAGTTTCTCAAGGTTATTTTAGTTTCGGATAAAACACAGGAAAATCAGCACATAGTTAGCAACTTGCGTTTTCTGGTGTTCAAAATCTGGGAAGCAAATAGGGAAAAATCTTACGAGAATTGGCTGCCTTCATGAGGAGCCTCTGTGAACATTTAATGCAGCTGTACCGATAGAGGGCGCTCTTCCCATTGCAAAGCGCAGTACCGAACTTGGGCCGTCTCACTCCAGAGCCGTATGAGATTATAATTAATTTAGTTGCTCTCAGTTGTTCTGTAGCAGTGCTCATTGTTTACTTTTTCAATGTTATATCCAGGTGTTACTTTGTTTTTCACGGGATACGTCTGTACTGGGCCACTTTGCATACAACAGTGCTTCGCCGCCGAAGTCATACATCAGAGGTAATATTTTAATAACACTAAAGGTAAATTACCAATGACTTACATAATCATTCCAAGGATGTTTGAATGTTTTATATCTTACATTGGTATTTCCAGTTTTTAAAGTGAAAATTATTTCCGATTTCTCTGCAACAGTAACTATTGTCTTTTCCTTTCAATGTGAGCAACCAAGCAACAGGTCACAGATCGTCCTCCAGTGGTGACAGAAAGAGCGTTGCGGTGGTCTTGTCATCTCCTGCTTCCCTGTCCCGTTTGTGCCAAATCTGTCGGGTTTTATTCTCTCCCCTACCCATAAACTCACTCATCACAGGTTGTTTTTTGTTTGTTTGTTTGTTTGTTTGTTTGTTTTGTCTTCCCAATTTGTAACCTTTTTTTTGTAAATTAATCTTTGAATTTACCCAGTACACTTAAATTTATGGTACAAAGCACGTGCTATTACCCCTCTAATTTCTGTTCTCGAGTTCTCTCTAACGCTAGCTGCCTCACCGCATCCATGTCAGTGCCTGTCGTCACCAAGACTGAACTAACTTGAGCCCTTCTCTCCTTTTCTCGGAGTGGTAAACACCGAGGACTAAAATCTCACTGCCCTGCTGTGTGTTTGTGTGTGGCCCTTTGCTGCGGCCCTTTGCTGCTTCCGCGAAAAAAGAAACCACTTCTGCAGCAGTTTATCGCTGCCTGGTTGTTGCAACTCTTGCCCTAGGACAGGCCCCATTATCTTGTGTGGGAGTCAGGCTCCCGCAGCTTGGGGCTGACATGAATACATAAAAGCTTCCTGTTCTTTTTATCTAAAGCGATTGTGTGGTGGAGAAGTGACTCAGTTGATCAGGTGCCTGTGGTGTAAACCTGAGGAGCTGACTTTGGTTCCCCAGTAAAGCCAGAGTAGCATGCCTGTAACCCTAGTACTGGGGTGCAGAGACAGGGGGATCCCAGAAACTCACTGGCCAGCCATCCTAGCTGAATCATTAGAGATAACGTGTGGAGGGTGATCAGAAGACAGATGATTTTGATCTCTGACCTCTACATGCAAACACACACGCACAGACACACAGACACACAGACACACACACACACACACACACACACACACACACACACCCGTGGCATGCAACACACCCTTACATCCCATCCTGCACAGAGTGGTAATAAAATTTAATATCTGAGTGGGCTAAAATGAGCTATAATTTTTGAGACACTCCATCTGCGCACACTATCTTACCCTCCTTTCCTTCTCTGATTATCTCACAATGTGCTGTGTTCATCCTAGCCCCCTCCAGAACCCCAGTGCATGAAAAGCCTCACACTCCTTCCCCACAAATTATAGGTCCTCAATGAACTAGCCTCTACCTCATGTCTACCAACCTATCATCAATCCCCCACTCCTAGCACTGAAACCCTGAAAGCCCATTTAAAAGAAGTCAGCAAACATAGTCTATTATTTGTGGCTTGCCCTGGATTATAAGGTGGGTGGGGACTGTACCCTCTGTTTGCTGTGTTTGTCTTGATATCTACTACTTCATCAACTGTGTGTGTTTCATTATTCCATTTTTTCCTCTCACAAAGATCAGTTCTGTGTGTCTTCACCTTCACCTAAGATGGTCACACTCTTTCTCTTCTCCCTGCCTTATACCCAATTAGAAAAAAAAAAAAAAAAAAACTTAATAATTAATTTAATTCAAATCCCAGTGCAAAAATGAGTGTCTTTTTAATAAATCCAGAGTTGTTAAGAAAACTATTAGGATGAAAACCACCTGTTTTAGGGTTACTATGGCTGTGAGGAAACACCATGACCAAACAACCTGGGGAGGGAAGGGTTATTTGTCTTCCACTTCCACATCACAGTTCATCATCTAAGGAAGTCAGGGCAGGAACTTACGGCAGGAACCTGGAGCAGGAGCTGATGCAGAGGCCATGGAGGAGTGCTGCTTACTGGCTTACTCTCCATGGCTTGCTCAGCCTACTTTTATATAAAACCCAGGACCACCAGCCCCATGGATGCCCCACCCACAATGGGCTGGGCCTTCCCCCAAAGTCATTAATTAAAAAGAAATGTCCTACAGGCTTGTCTGCCTACAGACTGGTCTTATGGAGGCATTTTCTCAACTGAGGTTTGATCCTTTCAGATAACGGTAGCTTCTGTCAAGTTGACACGAAACTAGCCAGCACAGCGCCTCAAGTTACTCAGTGGAAGATTGGGAAAGCTGTTGAACATTATAGAGAATGTACTTGCACAGAAGAATTCTGTTTTCAAATGTTTATCCTTTTTCTCTGATCATACAAAATATGTTGGGAGTCAGGATAGATGACTGAAGACATTTAATTTTTAACTCTTCATACAATTTCTAAAAATGTAAGCTAATGGGATATGGCAAGACTTCAGACTTGCTTTAATGAATAGGATTTTTAAGTTTAGAGAAAACAACTTTATGCTTATAAGTTATTCTCAACTGCTTAAGGAAATTTGAAAGCATTGTATAAACAGTATTATTGATTTTAATTCCTAAAAGACTTCTGGTATCAGATAATTGGCTGGCAGATTTTTCAACTAATTCCATATCAGGAAATGAAATAAAATTAGATTATGGTTAGTTTTAAAATTCCATTCATTATTAGGACATTCACAAAATGTTGGTTTTTAAAACTTTAGCTGGGCATGGTGGTGCATGCCCTTAACTCCAGCACTCAGGAGGCAGAGGCAGGGGGAATCTCTGTGAGTTTGAGGCCAGCCTGGTCTACACAGTGAATTCTAGAAAAACCAGGGCTATACAGAGAAACCCTGTCTCAAAACAACAAAAACAAACCCAGCAAACTTTATTTTACTGTGTGTATGAATTTCTCTTCCAGGAAAGCTAGGATTAGAAGAATATGCTGTCTTTTATCCACCAAACGGTGAGTGATGGTTCTGTTTCCTCTAGAGGGAATGGGGAAATGACCACTCTTGTCCCGGGCGTGGACTTTCTCATTCTGTCCTTTAAGGTAGCACAAATTATAGTCTGAAATACTCCTTCCTTCTCTAAAAAGTGTATTTAGTGACTTCCTCCATATTTGTGTAGTTTAATGCCAAACTGCACACGGCCTTTCCTGCTCTGTTTGGGACCAATAGATTTGTGAGAAGCCAAGTCAACGCAAACACTCAGGTATAAGGCATGTAGTTCTCCCTGAGGACTTTTTTCACTCTATGCTATCATCACAGTGCTGGAGTTAGGGGGGCAGACTGCCTGTGCTGTATTTCATTGTCTTCATAAGCAGCCAGTGTGTATTTATGAAATACAAAGATTGTGAAGAAAATCATTGAACTTGCTGAGATGTGATTGCACATGACCCATACTTATGATTTAGACATTCAGTATCCATGTCTTTTAATATGTAGAGAAACATAGCTTATAGCTATCCTTCTCCTGCTGGTGTTAAGCTATGCCCTGAAGAACCTTTGCTTTAGAGGAATTAATTGCTTGGGTGTTGTAACCCAGTGGATCTGGGTTCATCCTCTGCCCTTGGTTAAGTCACTTGACCTCTCTGACCTCAAGTCTCATCAGCTTAGCATGTGGATAATGGTCACATGAGGTCTGTTATGAAAACAGGAGCACAGGGCCTAACTTAGTGAGTGCAGCCATGGTGCTGGTGTTTAGCAGGATCCGGCACTGCATGGGATCAGACAGGGCTTTCCTGCCTGTTCCATCTTGTACCTTTCAGCTCTGTGACCTGTTCCTGACATCCTTGTTTTGGTGTTCTTCTCCTCTTTTCTTTTCACACATTTCCCTAACCCTCAACCTTTCATGGATCTATTTGTTAATTACTCAAATTTCTCTCCCTAGTTCTAACCTGTTCTGTGATTACCCCAAACTTAATATGACGCAACTTAGTCTATTATTTTCCTGGGCCCCTCAAGAGAAAAACAAAAACAAACACAAATTAAACTAACAAGCAACCAACCTATACCTGTCTCAGTTAACTTCCATTTTCATCTACTTAGTTTCCTGAGGCCTGAAACCTGGAAGTCATCCTAATGCCCCAGTCTTGCCCTGCCCCCATCTATGTCTCCAGAGCCTTTCGCTTTCATCTGGGGTCATCTCTTCCTCACTCTTATGGCTGCCTTGCCCACCATCTGTCCTGACTGTCTCCAGTGGAACTGTGATGACATCTATCCTGGTGTCTCTTCCTTTGCTTTCCTAGTTCTCGGTTTTTGCCTGTGCCATCTCAGTTATACCTCCAAAATTAAAATCTGAAGATGGCCATTTGTCTTAAAGTTTCTTAATGTTGCTGAAAAGTTTAAAACCCAGACTTCTCAGTATGATATGAATTGTGGGACCCCTGGAGTCTGACCCCTGTACATTCGACTCCCTAGCTTCATATATTACCATTTCCCATCTCGCTGTTAATAAATTCCCTAGCTTCATATATTACCATTTTCCCATCTCGCTGTTAAAAAATTAACATCGAAGCTGGGCAGTAGTGGTGCACACCTTTAATCCCTGCACTCAGGAGGCAGAGCCAGGCGGATCTCTGTGAGTTCGAGGCCAGCCTGGTCTACAGAGTGAGTTCCAGGAAAGGCGCAAAACTACACAGAGAAACCCTGTCTTGAAAAACAAAACAAAACAAACAAACAAAAAAAAATTAAAATGGATATCCAATTGCTTATTCTCACACACAGCCACATATTCTGACACAAGCACTATGCTGCCTCCTACCTCCTGCCCAATTTTGATTCTAGCTTAGGATGGACCATTCAGCTTTTCTTCCCTTGGCCATCATGGAGGCTCAGTTCAGACATGAACTGTTTGGGTGCATCACTGCATTCCTCTTAGGTTAAGTGCCTTTCTCTTGGCTCTCATGTGCCTGGGCAGAGAACTTTGGTATCTCTCAACTTCATCTCCTTCTCAATGTTGCAGACTTCAGAAAGTCCAGGGTCATATTTTTTTTCATCATTGCGCTCCCATTATCTAACATATAGTAATATTGCAGCAAGTTTACTTGAACTAAATTAGATGTGTTTTAATTTTAATATCTGTGTGTAGACATACATTTTTTGTCCTTTATCCCAGGGACTTAATTTTCCAATAACTTTTTAATATTTAAGAAATAGAAAATCAGAAAAAATGTCTCTCAGTAGCTGAGAAAAAAAGTGTTCATAGATTCAAGGCAACAGGAGGCATGGTTTAGAAGAGCTTAGCTTTTACTTAAACACATGCCCGTCATGTGTCAGAACTGAAATGTAAAGATCTCACACTATAAAACATTATGCAGGAGCACGCCAGCAAATCATCCTGGGACTGATTTATATAAAAGCCAGTAACTCTCTGATCTTTATAGTGATTATAGGTTGTAACTCATTGTAATTTCAGCTCTTTTGTGTATGTGTGTAGTAGTGGGTGTTAACCCTGTGTCTCAGGTATGCTAGGCACATGTTCTACAGCTGTGTTATATCTCTAGCTCTAAGGTAAGATCTTTATAATCATTTCAAGACATATGTATATACAGTCAACATAACAATTTAGGAGAAGTTGTGGTAACATCAGCTAATGTCTTCTGAGCCACACTAAGCAGCCAGAATTGTGTTAAGTACATTGTATATATTAACTCATGAAATCCTTATAATAACCCTATGATACAGGTACTACTGTTATTCAGTTTACAGTTAAAGAAACTGAGGCACAAAGGGTTAAGCTACCCAGCTGGTGAATGACAAAACCAGGCTTTGAACCCAGGATATCTGGCTTTCAGAAACAGTATTTTTATCACTTGCCCCTAAGCCTCAGAACATGTAACTGAAGTTATTACAGTATCTTTGGAAAAAAAGAAAGTGGCTTCGGTATTGACAAAGAGTTCCATAGAGCAGTCTTCCAAAGAGTTCTGCACACACTAGAAAGAAATAGTTGAACACAAGTGGATGTAAACACAGCTGCTCACAAATTTAATTCTACAGAATCACTTCCTTTGGGTGGTTTTAGGACTCAGAGTCAAGCACACTTTTCTAGAAACAAAGTCCACTTAGTGTACGGACTCCTCTCTCTGAAGCTTAGGCAATACTACACAATATTTCACAGTTTCCAACCTCTGCTGGAATAATATTACTTTGAAAACTGAGGGATATCTGTAGCACTATCCCAGTCAGAACTGGCCTGACTTTCCTGGGCAGAGACATGCACCTGCAGCTCTCTGGAGTGCTCTGTCCCTGACCAGCAAGTGCTACCGTGGACAGAAGCTTTCTCACCACCACCCACATTTTCCCTCCACACGCCTGTGACTACCTTTCCTAGGATGGAAATGAAAGCCATGGTGGTATGAGACATTGCCTCATTGAAGAGTCATCAGTGGACAGATCCTCTCTGATAAATTAAATTCTTCTTCATCAAGATGTCTGAGCTGAGGGAGACTTCTCACAGATGTCTTCAAAGTTTTTCATATTTATTGTTATTATTCACCATGTGTAGATTGCCTCTGCTCACTCTGGCTCAATGCTGAGTGCCCCAAGGTAGTAAAGTATACAAATACAGGACCTGCTGCCAAGGACCTTTCATGCTAGTACAGTAGATAGGCAAGAAAGAAAGAGAAAATACTGGAGAGGGTGGTGAACTAAACAGTAGAGGTATCGGAAAGTGTAGGGAGTTGGGGAAGGCCTGGCTGGTGTAGATAAGGCAGCTGAAAAGGCACCGCAGAGGAAGTAGAAAAGACTAGAATCTGAGTGAGCGGAGCGAGCTATGCCAAGCAGTGGGAAAAGAACATTCCAGAGGGAGAGCGTAGCATGTTTAAAGCCAATAGTAGGCCCAAGACTGATGGTCTGAAGAACAGGACAATGGGTAGGGTGACTTCCAATGAGCTGACACAGGGTAAATGGGAGAGGCCACCACAGGCCACACCAGGGTGGGTATGATTGATGTGAGTCCATCCAGGATCACTCAAGACAGTTTGTATTCATTTCTTTTTACTTTTCCCCTTTGTGGATGAGCTGTACTTCATTTCTTTGTATACCTAGTAGATTTTTTTCCATTGCTGAAAGTTGGCTGTCTCCCCTATTATGATGTGGTGATTTGGGGACTTAGATCCCCCTCCCCCCAGAATTCACTGTTGCTGCTTGTGTTTTATAATCGTTTGTTTAGTATTTATGACAACTCTTCCTATAGTTATTATATTTATTGCTTTTATGCATACTGAAATCTCTGTTCCTTTAGCTTAATAGTGAGCTAGTGATTTGATGAGAATTTCCCTAAATATTTAGAACTAATTTTTAAATTAAAACATTCCTTGGTGTTTGCAAATTGCCTTGGAGTGGGTCACACCATGAAGGTTATCTAGGCAATTCACAACTCTGCTAGTATGCACTTCTTTTACAGAGGCCTAAAGTCAGAAGTGAAAGCTGGGTTCTCAGGTCCTTGCTCGGCCCTCTGTATTCTGTATGCAGGAGATCTCAAAGTCCGTATTTCCTCCTGTAGTTCCTTTCTGAGCCTGTTCCTTTCCATGCTTTTCAGTCTGTCTGTTATTGGCCCATCTGTTCTTCCTTTTTCCTTGGGGCCATAGTTAATGTATTTGCCTTTAAAGCTCTTGACACATGCTGCCTGGCAGGCACTTCGGTCCTGGGAAATCACTGGGACTAGCAGGTGTATCTGAAGCTGTTCCTCAGGTGGCTGCTGGACAGCTCAGAGCACAAAGGCACATTTTTTTCCCATAGATCTGTATAGATTCCTCTCTCCCACCAGCAAGCTACACCAGGGATGTGGGCTGCTGTTTTCATGGCTGTTGCCAAGCTGGGGAGTCGGGGATGACAGTGGGTGGATAAGTTAAAATTCCACAGTTACGTCTTACCAAAATCCTTGCTTCATTGAGCATCCCCCTTTTGTGAGGGTATCTTTTTCTTATTAGATTCCAGAGTGCCTAAAAAAAAAAAATTGATTCTAGCATTTTTTCAGTTAAGCATTGCTTTAGCTAAAGGGACAGTGTTTGGGAATTGCCTCCTCCGTTCTTCTCCATGATGGCTTTCTTCCACTTTCTGATTAATACTGTCAAAAAAGCATTCGACTCCAATCATCCTGGCTGCTATGTGCACTAAGAGTGGCCTTACCATGTAAACTTGAAGAGAACCCAGACTTTAACAGTTTTGATGAGCATTATAGCCAGCATTTGTAATCGTATGTAGCATGAAGTCTATGATCAGTAAACATGATGAAAATGAATGAGGGACTAATGCGGAAGAATCCAGAGGACCAAGAGGAGAACCGAGGAGATCTTCCTATGATAGGAGAAATGCCCAGACATCTGCCTGAGACTTAACTGTGCATGGTTTTTAAGGTCATCATGTACTAATCATTGATCACTAAATGGGAAAGTTGGGCTCTAGGACAGTGATTGTCAGCAGACACCTCATATCTATGTAGAGCATGCATTTAGTTATAAATTGAGAATCTCATTAAAATTTTATTTTAAAGATGACATTTGGATTCACATTTAGATGTTGTTATATTGTAATGGTTTGGAAAATGTTAATTACTTAAAGTATCCAAGTCAAAGTTTAAAGTTTTAATTCAGAAAGATGATGAAAATAACTTAAAAAGCCAGCTTGTCTGTCGTCTTAATCTATCCTTCCTGACATGTTGGTTATATGTAAGGTGAGAATAAACAGAGGAATTCATTATTTCAACAAATGAATGTAATAAAATGTACTAAGCAATCCCAGATGAAGGGGTGTAATCCCTTCAACTGGTGTGAGTTGAAATGAACCAAATGTAAGTTATAAAGACAGTCGGGAAAGGGGGCAACAGATTTGGTAAGTGTGAAGCATGCTGATATTTGTGGTGTTTGTGAGTCCTGTTTACTATCTATGTCTTGTCTAGTTCAAGAGGTATTGTTGTTGACAGTATTTTCTGAGAGCTGACAAGGGTGTTACACCACCGCTTTGTACCATTAGTCATATTATACGGGATGGGCAGTTAACATTTGAGACCTTCTTCAGATGCGTAAGGGAGGCACGGATCTTAAAACAGCCACTCCTAGCATCCTCGTGGGACTTGGAAGCCAGCTGCCACAGTGTCCCCAGCACTTCTGTTCACAGAAAGCACATGCTTGCCTGGGGCCAGGTGAATGAAAGTTGACTCTTGAAAGGCTGGAGTGTTGGGAGACGAAGGATGGGTCTGAAGAAAGTGACTAAGAAACAGACCTGTGATCAAAGAAACCCTGTGGACATCCCGGAGTGCTCATGGGTACTTCACTGCTCCTCAGGCCCTGCTTTTCTTCCCCATGATTTGACTGTGTCCCTTTTCAGACTTTGGAGACTTTTTGGAGCACTCTTTAATGTTAGTAAGGCTTTTCTTGGGTTTATGCTCATCCTTTGTGGTTCTTTCTCTGCAAAGAGCATAAAATGGCTGTGGGTATTAAACACCAGTATGTACTAGAGATTATACTGGGATATTTTAAATATAACAACTCATTTGTGTTTGAAGGGAACCCAGCAAAAGTCCATAAATTAAAACAAGGATTCAGAGAATGGTAGCCTGACTAAGGTCACAACAAATTCAAATCCATGTCTATATGACGTCACTGAGTCTTTGTTCTTCACACTGTCATATAGAACATCCTGTGCTATATCGTATTCACACGTTTATACATGAGGTTTTACTTGAATGTTTTATTTACAAGCCTTTATTATATTGATAAACCTTAACCACATTAACTATCCGGCGCCTTGCAGAAGAGGCAGTGCTGGACTCTGAAGATGACCCACGGTGTAAAGTGTGGGCCTTGCTGTGTGTAGAGCAGTTGCAGATGTCAGGTCTTGGGAGAATGTCGGGAAAGTTTAACTGGCCACACAATATCGATGTGCACACCCTTTTATGCTTCTGTGCAGGTCACCGGCACCATCACTGTAATTGTCCTTGTTGAAAGGGCCTGTCCTGATCAAGCTATGACTCCCTTAGCACATCCTCAGGATTTGTAGTCGATGAAAATAACAATGGCTTCATTTCAACCCACTGACCAGAGTGTTTCAGTAGAGGCTTAACAGGGAAAGACAATAGAGGTTTTTAAAGAATACTGTATTTTATTTTTAAATGTAAATGTTGCGGGGGGTGGGGTGGGGTATGCATAAGAGTTCAAGTGCTGTGAGTGTTGAGATAAGGTTAAAAGGTCAGGGATTTTTTTTTCTTTTTAGGTTATGGCTCATTCTAATAGAGTTTTGATAGGATATGTTGTATACAGAATAATCATTAAAAGTACTTGATGAGACCTAACATACACTGGATGGCAAATCTAGTCTGCTACACCTTAGAGGCTCCGGACTCAGGATCGTACAGTAAAGAAGAAACAGATGTATCTCAGGTTGCAGGGCCAAGTCAGAGGTTTGAATTCCCCTCTGTAGACATTTAACCAAAGTAACAAAAGCAGAATTTGAATTTCAGTAATGAAGGGTCCGTATCTCATTCATTTTTAACCCTCCTAGAGGCTACAGAGTAGATATCTAAGTATCAGTTAATTCAACAAGTTAAAGTTTAGCAGACATGTGGTGGATTGATGAATGAGCAACAGAAAACCATGGATGCAGAGGCCTTCCTCCTAGTCTCAGCTGACTCAGTGAAGGATGAATGGGCAGCAGGAAGCCTCAGATGTAGAGGCCTTCCTCATAGTTTGAGCAGTATTTCAGAAGATAACTTAAGCAATTTCAAAAGTTGGTTAGTGACTTGAGCATTTAGAGGGAGGAGCAGAAATTGGGAGGCTTTGCAGAACCACAGGTAAGAGCTCATAGAATCCAATTACAGGTCCTGGATGTAAGGTAACTAAATAAAACGTTTAGAAATAGCACAGGCAGGCTCTCTAGGCTCCTTACACTCTTTCTGAAAGCATGTAATGGGCACATTTATTTTCTTGGCACAGTGCTTATCTTAGTGGATAGATAAGTAATAAGTAGTTCCTATGTTCAAAGGATTTATATTTCTAAAAATGAATTATAGGACAGTGAGAAAAGAGAAGGAAAATGGCTTATGTTAATTGCTGACTTCTGTCAAGTACTGTGTTACATTACATACATTATCTTATTTACCTAACCATTCCATTGGCAACACTTTATATGAAAGCTGGTCTATCCATAACCCTCACAGGATCCATCTACCATAAATCTAAATATTATAAGTTGTAAATCAAAGCAGTAATCTGGCCAAACTTTCTGTGTTTTCTTCCTGGACACAGACACCTTCGTAACAACCCAGAAGGCCAGGTTTAGATTCTCTGACTCCTCAGCAGTCCCTAGAGCACAATATACACACCCCTTCTCATCCTGTGACCCACCCCTGGACCACTTCTCTGTTCTGCAGTATACATCCATCAGGACTGAAAAGAATGTATAAGCCCTGTGATCTGGCTTCAGGGAATTTGGCCTGGAAGTGTGGGATGGTTACTCAAAAGAGACGTGAACTTGATGTAGGGGGTATAGTCAGAGTCAAGTCCTCTGCCCAGGGCCACTGTCCTTAGCCTGAGAGAGTTCTGGAAGAACAAATAGGTTCCATAAGTTCCCTCCATGTCTGTAGACAGTGATAGAGCTGGATTTGCATAGTGTTGCCTGGGTACACAGAGAAAAAGTGGTGCCTCAGTCGGTCAGGGCAGGGCAGCTCTCTGTGATGAGAGCACTGTTGGGGTGAGAAGTCAAGGAATGTTGGGAGGTGATTCTAGAGTGTTGCTAAATATGATCAAAATACATTGTATAAATTCTCAAGTAATGTGATATTTTTAAAAAACCTTGAAGGGTAAGTCAGGGACAAGGCTGGAGGAGAATGCCATTGCCTGTAGCCCTGTCCACCCAACGGCTAAAGGGGAGGCTGTCCACTGGGGAGGAAGAGCATGTTTGCAGGGTAGGCAGAAAGAGTGATGTTGCTGTGTAGCCAGTGCCCAGATGACCAGAAAGAGGAACACACTACGGCAGGTTCCAGATCCAAAGGAGAACCAGGAAGCAGTGGCAGCCGAAAGATTCCTTTCCTGCTTGTTAGGAGATGGCTATGCATTCATAGAAACAGCATCCAGAAGGAGGCAAGATTCTGGGATTTCATAGTTTCGATTAAAGATTAATAATGAGAATTCTGGGAGAGAATGGAAGTAAATATGACAGTCTTGGGAGGCAGCTGAGGTTAGGAATGGGCAGAAGAACATAGAAAACAAACCACAGAAACTCAAGTTTGGGGGAAACAGCCTGATCTGGCCAGGTCATCGTTGCCATGGTAAGGTCAAACAAAGTTGAGAAGATGCTTCATTTGTTGGAAGCCAACTTAGTCATGACAAGCAGAGGGACCCGAGATTTGGTGATCAGAAGTTAGGGCCATATATGCAGAAAATAGACTTTCTCATATAAGGGTGTCTTGGGAAAGAAAGTGGACTTTTGATGATGTGTGAGGAGATGTTAAGGGGTGTGTGTGTGTGTGTGTGTGTGTGTGTGTGTGTGTGTGTGTGTGTGTGTGTGTAAAATCTTTGAAAAGTTTCTATGGAAACTAAAGATACAAAAACTTAGGAACCTCTGTGCACCCATAGTAGAAGTAAAGAGCAGACTCGCCGCCAGCCACCTTAGATGACTGTGAACAGTGAACTTTTCTCCTCCTCACAGCCATCAGTTGGCTGTCAGTGCTTCTGGTCCCTTGGCCCAAAGCTTACCTGTACAGCCTCTGTGGCTTCCTCTCCCCTGGCCTGGCTATCTGCCTCACCCCTCTTCAGTCTGCTATGTTTCTTGATCGTACTTATCACTGTCAGAATGTAGGAACTTAGGATTTTTCCCTAACAAAAGGTCAGTGCAGTCCTTAGACTAGCATCTGTACTAGAAGTTCAGCAGATACTTGTTGAATAATATGCATGGAGTGGAGAAGGGATAATTTGATGGACAGGATTCCAAAGCAAGATTGGCAGACTTTTCCTCTAACCAGATGGATGGTCAATATTTCCAGTTTTTCTGGCCACCGTCTTTCTGCTCCGTGTTATTATTTGTTTTTATAAATAATCCTTAAAAATACAAAAGTCGCCGGGCGGTGATGGTGCATGCCTTTAATCACAGCACTCAAGAGGCAGAGGCAGGTGGATCTTTGTGAGTTCGAGGGCAGCCTGGTCTACAGAGCGAGATCCAGGAAAGGCACAGAGAAACTCTGTCTCAAAAAAACAAACAAACAAAAAAAAAAAAAAAAAAAAAAAACAAAAGTCATTCTCAGCTCACAAGGCAAACATAAACAGGTTGTGGAGCAGAATTAGCTTGCTAACAGCTGCAGACATTAAGGGACCAGGATTTAGTGATCTGAGAGAGGAAAGGGAAATGTCTTCCTGCTGAGAATGTGAGTGAGAAAAGTGAATATAAACCACCCACAGCCAGGTCAGAGTCCATGCCAGTGACATCAGCCTTCTCGTGCAGGGGAAGGAAGGTCTGCTGGGTGTTAAAAGTGAGAGCGTTTTCAAAGCAGAGTGACTGGACAAATAGAACCCTGGAAAGCCCAGAACAGCCAAAGTAGACAATGATTTAGAACCCTGCCACATGCATCAGGGTGAGACACCAAAGAAAGGGATGAAACTTCAAGCCTGGGCCACCTAGGAGCTATATGTGCTGCCTAACTTCT
The DNA here is from genome assembly GCF_903995425.1 of Onychomys torridus. Classification (NCBI taxonomy): domain Eukaryota; kingdom Metazoa; phylum Chordata; class Mammalia; order Rodentia; family Cricetidae; genus Onychomys; species Onychomys torridus. Next base: position 55,571,041 of record NC_050452.1, on the reverse strand, counting down.
GGGGGCTCTGGAGGACTAGCTCAAAAGAATAACTGCATTCCCATCATAATGTTTTTATTAAATTGTTTTTAAAGAAATATGACATCGTTTTGTGACTGCTTATACGTTTATTATAAACTCAAGCATTTTAACTCTCTATTGATGGCTGAACCACATTCATTGTCTCATGTAATCATGTAAAGTAGTTCTAGCATGTTCTCTGATTTGTGGATAAGGGAACTGAAGCTCACAGAAGTTAAGAACCTTACTGAAAGACATAAAGAGCTTCTAAATGACAAAACCAGATTAGCCACCAACTCTGCTCTTCCCTCAGCACGCTCTTCACTGACTACAGGGCTCTGGCTGATGGGCTGGAGCCTACCGGAGGGTGGTCTAGTGACAATGCTGTCCTCACCCTTTCCTGTTCACCGTTTTTATGTGGCCTTAGATGAGGATGGGGATAGTATGTATCAGAGAGAATAGCAACACATTAGATAAGCATGCAAACCCAGAATTATTACCAACTGGAGTGATTCACCAAGGAAGAATTGTAGCAGACAAGAGTGCAGCCACTACTCAGGTCCAAAAGCAGTGTCCAAATGCACTGTCATAGCTGTGGCTGTGTGGGACAAAAACACTTAGAGGTTTTAGCCATAAACTTTCAGATGAGAATGAATCAGGGGAGCCAGACCATCCGAGAACCTCATAGAGCCTTCGTGGGTCCCCAATTGTAGAAGGGCTGGGGTGAGAGTAAATATTTCTGAACATTTCTCTGTATGTTACAAAGCAAATTAGACATGTTGCATGTGACTTTCATGATCAGAATTAGGAATAAGAGGTAGACATTTGTCTTTCTGAGTCTGGGTTACTTTGCTCAGGATGATATTTTCTAGTTCCATCCATTTATCTGCAAATTTCATGATGTCATTGTTTTATATTGTAATACTCCATTGTGTAAATGAACCACATTTTCTTTATCCATTCTTCAGTTGAGGGGCATCTAGGTGGTTTCTAGGTTCTGGCTATTAGGGATAATGCTGCTGTGAACATAGTTGATCATGTGTCCTTGTGGTATGATTGAGCATCCCTTGGGTATATGTCCAAGAGTGGTATCACTGGGTCTCGAGGTAGATTGATTCCCAATTTTCTGAGAAGTTACCATACTGATTTCCAAAGTGGCTATACAAGTTTGCACTCCCACCAGCAGTGGAGGGGGATGCCTTGCTCAGCCTTGATGCAGGGGGGGGAGGGGCTTGGTCCTGCCTCAACTGAATGTACCATGCTTTGTTGACTCCCCATAAGAGGCCTTACCCTTTTGGAAGATTGTATGGGGGGTAGACGGTAGGAGGGTGGGAGGGGTAACTATGGTTGGTATGTAAAGTGTATAAATTTTTTTTTAAAGTAATCATTATAGATAGCTGGAGATTGAGCCAGATGAGAAACTTCCCCACGAAGATGCCTTGGAAGTGGCCCATGTCCTCTATTGCTGGGCATGTGTTAGACTGAGAACCATCTGGGGTTTCTTATAACCTAGTCTAGATGGCTTTCCGGCACTGGTTAGAAGAACACAGCACTTCTGTACTTTAAAATCAGGAAATAAATATACACCTGAAGTTTCCTCTAGAGTGCATTGATAAGATACTCAGCGGTATATATTACAGATGTTCTCTTTAGAACCAAGGCTATGAAAATCCCAACTTTTCATAGAATATAGCAAAATGTTTAGTGTGCTAAAGTTGAGATTTGGGTCTTTCTTTGCAAACAATGTAGATTTTGTATAATTTTTTTTTTTTGAGTCAGAGTTTCTATGTGTAGTTTTGGTGCCTGTCCTGGATCTTGCTCTGTAGACCAGGCTGGCCTCGAACTCACAGAGATCTGCCTGGCTCTGCCTCCCGAGTGCTTGGATTAAAGGTGTGTGCCACCACTGCCTGGCTTGTGTAAAATTTTTGCCAATAATTATACCATATGAATTTATAATACAGCCCTGTCAATGTGTCTAAGTCACTCCCAGGATGTAATTATTAGTAAAACTGACGAAATATTGGAATTTCTATAGAGTGGTGTTTACAAGAAGTTCCTTGAAAGTCTCACTGGTCTTGGCAGACTGGATTCTAGTAAGCTGGATGTAGTTGTTTGAGGAGGAACATTAACCCCTGACTTTAAGATCATTGTAGTGGTTCTCAAATTTAGTCCCATGGCCAGCCTTTACAGCTTGATCCTGGTTTTCGTAATCATGTATATTCAGTTCTTCTTGCTCCACCATCTCAATTGTGTGTCTCATCAGATGAAGATTTCTTTTCAGTTCTGGTCTTTTCAAAGGAAAGAATCTAGCTGAGAGATTCAGACAGTAGCAGACGTTAATTTACAGAGCAATATAAAATGATAGTACAACCTGGAGAGATTGGAGCAGGCTGACCCAAATCTGTATATGTAGGGGTAGGGGTGGGGGTGAAGGTGGGGATGAGGGCAGGGGTGGGAATAGACAATTGAGTGCTGCCTTGTCAATTTTTTTTTACTGCTTTATAAATATTTATGAAGCTTGTGGTATGTTTATTCTTGGACATAAGGTAATCTTTTTACCCCTTTGCAAATCATGGTGAACCCCATCTCCTTTATAGGGCATGTCTTCCCATTGAAAAGCCCACAAGGGAAAAGGTCCAAACTGTAATGCAAATACTGTTATGATTAAACCTTAACACTGGGCTTTTGAGGATGATAGTAAGATGCCCCTTGCTAGTACCCGAGGCATGGTTAGGAAAGGATAACGCCTTAATTCCCAACACTGTGGGAACAAGCATCTGCAGTAAAAAGGATGCTCATGCACAAGGCTGCATTCTAAACGTAACTGGACACATACCAAGACACGGGCAGGTCATCAGCTCTCTCCTCTCTAGCTCCTTGCCTAAGACACAGGCTGCTGTAGCTTTCCACAGTCATCTCGTGGCTAATTCCTTGCTTACTCAGTCTCGGATATATGTTTGAAAATGTCGAGTTTCCTTTTCTAAGAGTATTAAAACAACTGTTACTGGTTACAATCACTGTCTTTCTGACATTTCAAACAAAGTAGAGGAAGACAGCTAGAAACATCTCCATTGGCAGTTTTGATCCTGTAACTTCCTGCATGAAGCAGAGGTGTGTGACTGATACTCTTTTTACTTTGCAGGTGTAATCCCTTTCCACGGATTTTCCATGTATGGTAAGTTGGGCTTGATACAGTCATCATTTTTGTTATGTTTTTGAAATTTAAACATAATGATATGCTTTATATCTTACCATTCATACAAGCTTAACATACTATGTACATTTTAAACATTAAATTCAGTATTTTTATGTGTCTAATTAAGAAAAATTAAAAATAAAGATCAGAATTGTTCAGGTAATGATTTCTCAGCAGATGAGAATTGAAACACACTGTGAAGGCTGCTGTGAGCTTTGCCATCTAATCTAATGGAATAAGGACACGGTAGTGTTTAGTTCTATTATAGTAATAAAAACAGCATGAGATTGGGACAAAACCAGACACACTGATTAATGGAATCAAACTGAAGACCCAGACTCAGTTCACATGCTGTGAATACAATGTTTATTTACAATGAAGTAAAAAATACAGTCTGGAGAAAATACAGCATCTTCAACAAATGGTGCTCATCAGACTGGATGGTTACATGTAGAAGAAAGAAGTAGACCTATACTCATCACCTTGCACAAAATGTATCAAGGACCTCAACATAAGACCAGATACCCTGACTCTGATAGAAGAGAAAGGGGAAAGTGGGCTTGAACTCATTGTCACAAAAAGGAAACTCTGACCAGGACACTGATAGCACAGCACTAAGACCAACAGTTAATAAATGGGACATCATGCCAGGTTGTGGTGGCACATACCTTTAATCCCAGCACTTGGGAGGCAGAGGTAGGCGGATCTCTGTGAGTTCAAGGACAGCCTAGTCTACAGAGCGAGTTTTAGGACAGGCTCCAAAGCTACACAGAGAAACCTTGTCTCAAAAAACAAACAAACAAACAAATAAATAAACAAATAAACAAACAAATAAATAGGACATCACAAAGCTGAGAATCTTCTATATAGCAAAGGGCACCATCTTTCAGGCAAAGAAGCAGCCTTTAGAATGGGAAAAGATCCTTACCAGTTACACATCTGATAGAGAGATAGTATCTAAAATATATGAAGAACTGAAAGTTCTGAACATCAAGAATGCAATAACCCAATTAAAAATGGAGTACAGAGCTAAGCAGAGAGTTCTCACAAGATGAAACAAATGTCTAAGAAACACTTAAAGAAATGTCCAGTATCCTTAACCATGAAAGAAATGCAAATCCAAGCTCCTTTGAGGTTTGATCTTCCCAGACAGAATGGTCCAGATCAATAAAACAAATGACAGCTCCTTCTGGCATGGATATGGGGAAAGGGGAACACTCATATATTGCTGGTGGGAGTGCAAACTGCTACAATCACTATGGAAATTTAAGTATGGTGATTCCTCAGGAAGCTGGAATAGATCTATCTTAGAATTCAGCTGTGCCTCTCTTGGGTTTATACCCAAAGGACTATCTTACTACAGAGAGATACTTGCTCATCCATGTTCATTGCTACTGTATTCATAATAGCCAGAAATTGGAAACAGCCTATATGTCCTTCGACTGATGAATAGATAATGAAAATGTGGTACATTTACACAATGGGACAGTATTCAACTGTTAAGAAAAATAAAATTATGAAATTAGTAGGTAAATGGTTGTAGGTAGAAGAATCACCCTGCTTGAAATAACCAAGGCACCAAAAGACAAATATTGTGTATTTTCTCTTATATGTGGATTTAGATTTCCAGCCTTCGGTAAGTATGCTACAATCCAAATAACCACAGAGGTTAAGTAGCTAATAAGGGACTGGGGGGAGGAGAGAACCTCCAATACAGTGTTATGGAGAGTCAAAGGGAAACTAGAATAGGAAGATCAAATAGGGAGGGAATGGAAGAGAAGAGTAAAGGAAGGAATATGGGGAAGGACATTAATATAAAGGCCATTTGAAAAACCATATGGATACCTACTACTATAGAAGATTTCTGAAATAGACATACCTATATATTTATGAACATAAATATATTTGTGTTGAATATATATTTCTATATAGTAAATTAATATATAAGTGTAAATTTAATATATAATTCAATACACTTTAAATTATATAGCACACACACACTTGCATATATAAAAGGGATATAAATGAAGTCACCAAATAATGAGGGAGACAGTGTGCCAACTAGACATCTTGTGTCACCTTCAGGGCAGGAATAGGTTATATCTTGTTGCATCATTGGCCAAAGGAGCTCCATGGAAACCCACAAACATCATAGGATATTGTTAAGGCTATTGGTTGCTCTCTACAATCTGATGGTAAGGCCCTACTGCTGAAGACAACAGTTAATTAAATCATCAAACATAGAAATGTTGAGCTGTGCCTACCTAGAAGCTTCAATAATGACTACCATTATTATATTGGAAGGTAGCCTTCTCACTATCAGAGAAGAAAGATAATCATCATTATCATGCAGCTACAGACCCTGTGATCTACAACAGTAACCTGCCTGTCAGATACGGTAGTGAAATAGTGGCACAAATGTTATGGGAAGAACCAACCATTCTTTTTTTTTTTTTCCTTTTATGAAAATAGATAATTTTCTTACATAATTTATCCTGATTACAGTTTTCCCCCTTCTCCTCCAAGTTCCTCCTCACCTCCTCTCTTATCCAGATCTACTCCCTTTCTGTCTCTCATTACTAAATAACAGACTTCTAAGAGATAGTATTAAAATATAATAAGATAAAACAAAAACTATCACATTAAAGGGTAGGACAAACCAACAGAAGGAAAAGAGCCACAAAGAAGGTACAAGAATCAGAGACCCACGTGTTCTCACACTCAGGGATTGAATCCATAAAAACACTAAACTGGAAGCCATAGTAAATACACAGATGACCTGGTGAAGACCTGTGCACACCCTTTGCATGCTGCTTCCGTCTCTGTGAGTTCACATGAGCTTTGCTCATACTGATTTAGAGGACCTTGTTTTCTTGGTGTTTTTCATTCCCTCTGGCTCTTATACTCTTTCCACCTCCTCCTCCATAGGGAGGAAACAGCCACCTTTTGATTGGATTTAAGGCCCACTCCATGAGATGGAACCCTTACCTGATGCTTATTAAGTGGCCAAGAACCCGAGACGACATAGATCATGGGCCTGGAGGAAAACCTAGCACCTTATTCTGCTAAAGGAAGGAACATAGCAATACAATAATCCCTAGTGGTATCCCGCTATATCCATAGATCACTGCCTTGTTCAGCCCTCGTCAGAGAAGGTTCTTCTTGCATAGGTGGGAATCAGCACAGAGACCCACTACTGGACAGTGTGCAGAGACTGAGAGACCTTGGAACACTCAGTCCTAAATGGGATCCTTCATAAAACCCCTCCCCTCAAGGCTCAGGTTCCTATGCGTAAGATGAGGCAGAATGATTGTAGGAGACAGAGGTGATGGATGACTCCAAGATACAATTATACCAATGCACATATAAACTCACAGAGACTGTGGCAGCATACACAAGGCCTACACTAGTTCAAGGCAGATGGGGTCCCAGCACTGAGCAGGGCAGGTGGATATAGGGTCCCACCTCTAACCAAGAAGCTATCTGCAATGATACCTACTGGCAAAGGGAAAACCACTTCCTCCAGTGGAGCGTCACTGGCCGTAGCCACAGCTCAGGGTAGGCCCCATGTCTGGGAGTAATTGGCCAACACCTAATAAATTCGGTCATATTTTCATGGGCTTCTTGCTTCAGTTTTCTTCCTTTTGTCATTTTTGCTCTTATTGGTCTTTTGCTTATTGTAAGTTTTGTTTTTGTGTTGTTGTGAGGAATTTTTGCCTTTTTCCCTCTAAGTGAGAAAATGAACATAAAATTGGGTGGGGAAGATCTGGAAGGAATTGGGGGAGGGAAAACATGATCAAAACATATAATTTTTCATTAAAATATTTAACTCTAGTAAGTTCAAAATCAGGCTGCATAAATTTCTGCACTAACGCTCTAAAAACCATTATGTCAGAAAAATCTGAAGGAGGGGACAACAGTAGTGACTCATGATTTCTCTGGACTCTTGCTATGCCTGCTGTTGGCTCTGTGGGAGCACTCATTCATCCTTGGGGAAATTCATGCATAGGCTTGAGAACTCGGAGGCCTTGGGGGCCTTACAAGCCATTGAGGAATAGTGAACATTTAACAAAGATTGGCAAGAGAAAGAACACAGTATACTTCATGATGTCACTTTAGATTGTGTGTGTTCATGATTTACCTAAACTTATGGCATCTATTTTATTCTTCCCATGACCTTTAGGATCCATAGAAATACTTAAATATTTTACCATTTTAACACAAGCCAAGCAATATACCAATATTTTTTAAAAAATGCTTCCACATTGACAATCAAAGTCATTATGAATGACAGAATGTTCTTTTCAAAGTTGTATACAGTAAGAAATGTGCAGGGGACCTAGAGGACCTTCACTTGTGCTATCCAGATGGTGTTGCTCACAGGCTTGCATGAGAGTGTACTCTATTTTATAAACTTGCAGTATTATAGTGAACCTCTGGCATATTACTTTTATAAGATTGTAAGGAATCTGAAACAAGAAACGTGAAGAGGTTAAGAATGTAAACTTTACCCTTGACAATAATGTCTGAATTTTATTATTTAATTTAATAACTCCAAGTTTCAACATTTTCCAAATAAAAAAAAATGTTTAGCCAGGTGGTGTGGTTCATTCCTTTAATCCTGGCACTGGAGAGGCAAAGGCAGGCAGATCCCTGTGAGTTCAAAGCCAGCCTGGTCTACAGAGTGAGTTCCAGAACAGCTAAGGCATTACACAGAAAACAAAAAACAAAACAAAACAAAACAAAACCATGATTCTTATCTCTAAAAACAAGCAAAAACAAATAAACAAATAAATGTTTAGTATACACAAGTGAATTGAAGTCTACTTGATGCCATGAAGGATTAGACACCTGGCAGATTTTAGTAGACTGAGACTCTGCCCGTTCATGTTCATGGTCACTTAAGTAGGCTCACACTGATACACCTGGGGAGAAATGTTTGATAAGGAAGTAAATGGTGCAAAGTATTTGATGAAGAGCTCACACATACTGCATTAGGAAACGGGAGGCGGCTGTGGAGACATTAGCAGCAGCCAGCTAGCAGCGCCAGTGTTCCAGCACACCATCTCTAAGTAGTTAGCACTTGGCCATTTCAGTTTCTTCATTTTACACATCACAGTGTTTATGTTTTCAAAATCCACTCAAAACGTACTTGTTTAAACTGTCTTCTGATCCTCATTTATATAGATAGTCTTATAAGTACATAGCCATTATCATGTCATTGGTAAAGTTCCACCACACATCTATGTTGCTTTAAAAGTTAATGAGTAAATTTCTTTTTATAGAAGAACCAAGTAGGGAAATATGCAAGAAATCAAAATTTCAGTCATGTCTACTTTTTACATGTCATATGTAACAGATCAATGGTCTGGTGTTTTGTTGCTTTTTCAGGAAATTCAACAAAGTATTGTGGTGCCTTGAATACTGGTTGATTATTATAGAAGTTTTTGTATTATTTATGTTTATGGAAATGTATTAATTTTTAAGCACATTCTTCATTTCTGCATTAGAATGGTTGTCAATAATCTCAGGACCTATAAAATCTTCAGTTGGAGGTTGCAGATTTTAATTAATAAAAATAAACTTTTTGAGAATTTCATACATGATTACTATATTTACATTATTTATGCACCCCTCCCTCCAACTCCTCCTGTTCTTAAATTCATGTCCTGTTCTTTGTCATTGGAAATTGGAAATGAATTCCAATTACTCCTTTTGAAGCTTTATTAACAATTTATTACAATTAAAGCATGAATTATAATTTTTAGATATATGGAATACTTTAATTTGGGCTATTTCTGCAAGTAGCAATGTATTTTGATAAATTTCAAATGTTAGTTTTGAAGTAGAAGGGCATACCTCTTTGGCTATCAACCGTATATCTATATGAAATATGTACTATATATGAGTTTTCTCTATTTCTAAGTAATTCATTTATTAATTTATATTTTAGCTCCCCTGAAAGTAATTTGTTCCTTGCATGCCCTACAGAAAAAGCAGAATTTGCCATATGAAATGCTGACTTCACTGAATCATTCATCATCACAGTGCAAACTGTGCTTTAGGCTTATAATTGAAGCTTTGTGCACAAGCAATTACAATATTTTTATGACTTTTCTGTTCACTTTGTCAAAAAGAAGAATGCTAAATTTTTCCCCTGGTTTCCCTGCTTACTCAATGTCCATCCACTGCCCCCAGAGTTTACCAAGATATTATAGAGCCCAACCCAGTTTGTGCCATATGAAAACACTACAAATAAGCCAGACTTTTTTTTGGTTAAAATTAATAATTAGAGATTCGGGTTTTTTGTTTTGTTTTGTTTTGTTTTTGTTTTTTGTTTGTTTGTTTGTTTTTTTGCCAGAGCTGAAGACCAAACCCAGGGCCTTGCGCTTGCTAGGCAAGTACTCTACCATTGAGCTAAATCCCCAACCCCATGAGATTCAGTTTTATATATTTGCATTGTTTATGCTCAAATTCCTGGAAAATGTGCCATTGTTTGTCAGCATAGTAGAATCATGTGATCAGATTGGTCCCATGATTAGCATTTTCTGACATCCCACAGTGTGATTAACTGACAATAACTGGATGCAAAAGAAAACGTCATTTAGCACTTGTTGCCAAAATGAATCTTTGGTCCGAGGAGCATGTTAAGTTGGTGGAAGCTATTTTGATATGTTAGGGGCTGAGGAATGTAACTTAAATGGTAGCCAGCTTACCTAGCATGCAGGGCTCCCCAGCATCACAAAACAACAACAAAAGGAACATGTGGTGCATGCCTATGATCCCAGCACACAGAAGGTAGAGGGAGGAAGATGAGAAAGTCAAGGTCATCTTCTGACTCATAGTGAATCTGAGACCATAAAACATTTAATCTAACCAGTAGTAGGAAGACATTATTCAAATGTTTACTTTCCAAGTGAATTAATTAAAGATGTTGAGAAGTCATCTTATGTTTTACTTACTTAACTTCCAAAATTAAAGTTCTTGAGGACTAGTGAGGTGGCACAGTCAGGAAAATGCCTGCCACAAAATATGATGACCACCAAGTTCTGACCCTCAGCAGCCACATAGCAGCCAGGTGTGGTGGCTCTCATCCCTAACCGGAGCACTAGGGGTGGAGTTGTGGAGGGACAGGCATTGGGGGGAGACAAAGACAGGTGGATCTTTGGAGCCTGGCTAGCCAATTTGTACACTCCATATTTGACAATAGACCTTGTCTCACGATGTAATGTGGGAAGTGATAAAGGAAGACCCTCGACATTGACCCCTGGTCTTCACATATGTGTACTTGCACACTCTTGTATGTATACACACAAATATGCATATAAATTTTTTTGAAATTAAAGTATAATTTCATCATTCCCTCACTCCCTCTCCTTCATTCAATTCCTCCCATGGCCCCCCAAACACACCTTGCTCTTTCTCCAATTTGTAACCTTGTTTTTTTTCATTTTTGTTATATAAATACAACCTGCTCAGTCTATATGATGCTACCTGTATGTGTATGATTGTACGACTGACTACTTGGGATTGGATAACTAACTGGGAGCCTCTCCACTCAGGAGGATGGTTTCTCCCACTCTCAGCGTTCCTTAGTTGCCTGTAGATCTTTGTCTAGGGTTGGGGCCCCATGAGGTTTGCCCCTTCCATGTTGCCGTGTCTGTTGGGGCCTTCCTTGTTGAGATCTTCCCTGAAACGTCTAGGAGAGCCAGTCTTAGGGCAGACTCCTGTTCTTTCGGCTCTTGCAATCTTCCTGCCCCCTTTTCTACAATCGTGAGCCGTGGTGCAGAAGTTGTGTTGTAGATGTATCAGTTGGGTGCCACTATCACTGGCTCTCTGTGTTTGTTTTTTATTGATTGTAGGGTTTTTTGTTTTGTTTTGTTTTTTTATAATGTTCTCCATCTATTGTAAAGAGAAGTTTCTTTGGTGAGAGTTATACTTATATAACTATGGATATAAGGACAAATTTAGGATGTAGTTAGGGGTCTTGCTGGTTTAATAAAGTGTTAATTGTAGCTTTTCCACCAGCATCCATAACCTCACTGCCCTGTGTAGTTGACTAGGTTTCCAGTACCAGGTGTGATTTCCCTCCTGTTGAGGGGGCCTCAAGTCCATTGAGAGAGCCATTGGTTACTGCCAAGATATGCCTGCCACTATTGCACTCCTAGGGTTTGTGTGTACTGGTTGCTGTTGTTCATAGGTGTCATAGGTAGGTAGAACTACTATTGGATTCCCTCCCTTGGAAGCGTATATGGCACCTTCTTGTTTATTGAAATCTAAACCTCAGGGAGAAGGTTTTTAGGCAGATTCAGCCTGGATCATCTAAAACCTGTGTCTGAAGTGCATGGTGTCTTCAGCAATAGGGACTTACTTTCCACCTCTAGGAGATAACTAGTGGCAACAGCAGTAGCCTACAATTTTGGGGAGTGACTTAAGCTACCATGACCAAAAACTGGAAGGGAGCTTCTCATGCCTGGTTTTGGGGTTCTTGTTAGTCTTTGGTTCATTGTCAGCCTACATAGGAAAATATTTAATTTACATATGTATACACATAAACTTATATGTATTATATGAAACTTCAGTAAATCAATAGTAATATGATTCCTTGTGAGTTTTCCAGACATCTTTACTTTTATTTTACCTTCTTCATTCCCTCTCCTTCTGTATTGGCATCCTTTTCCTCTCCAAGTAACACCCCTCCCCCCACACACACTCTTTAACCATTTTCCTCTTCACATCCCTTGTACCATGCTTTTTCCTCTCTTCTACTCCCCCATCTTCCCTGGTCCCCTTTTCCTTTCCTGGTTTCTGCAGTTACTCTAGATTACAGGAACACACCTGAATATCTAGAGTTAGGAGCCACAGATGGGAGAGAACACACAACACTTGTCTTTCTGGTTCTGGATTATCTCACTCAATATGACCTTTTCAGTTCATCCATTTACCTGTAAAGTTCATGATTTTGTTTTTCTTTACAACTGAATAGTATTCCATGGTGTGTGTTTACCACATTTTCATTATCCATCTTATGATAGGCATTTGGTTTTTTCCCATTTCTTCTCTATTGTGAATATGGCTGAACAATTAATTATCTATGGAGTAAGATGTCTAGTCCTTTGGACATATGCCAAGGACTGGTGTAGTTGTGTTATATGGTAGATTGACTTTTAGCTTTTTGAAAGTTCTCCACACTGTTTTCTAGAGTGTGTGGGTCCGTTTGCAATCTCACCCACTGTAAATGAGAGTTCCCTTTTCCCAGTATTTGCTTCTGCACTTTTGGTCAATTGTTTTGTTGATCCTCCCCATTCTGACTGGGATAAGGTAAATGTTTGATATTTCTTATTTAAGATAGTTCTTATTTTAAGAACTCTGTTCAGATCCCTGGCCCATTTTTTAATGTGTCTCTGTTTTGTTTTGCTTTTGTTTTTGACTCTTTGTTTTTTAATTCTTTATATATTCCAGTTATTAATCTATCAGATGTACTTCTGGCAAAGATTGTTCCCCTTTCTGTGGGCCTCCTCTTCACTTGATTGATTGTTCCTTTAGCTGTGTAGAAGCCTTTTATTTTTGTAAGTTTCCATTTGTCAATTGTTGGACTTTATTCCTGGGCAGATGAGGTCCTGTTCACAAAGTCCACTCATACACTTAAGTCGTGTAGGATACTGCCCGGGTGTTTGTGTAGCAATTTCAGTTTTCATGTTGCACAGTTAGGTCTTTGATCCAGTTGGAGTTAGTTTTTTTCAAGGTGATAGATACAGATCTATTTTTCTTCTTGCAGCCATCCAGTTCTGCCGGCATCATTTGTTAAAGATGTTGTCTTTTCTCCAGTGTATGTGATCGGCATCTTTGTCCGACAGTAGCTGGCTGTAGTTATGTGTACTCTTATTGGGGTATTCTGTTTATTCCCTTGTTTTTCTTCAATCACTTCACAATCGAGTGAAGAGGAGGCCCAAATTCTGGGAGACAATTTTTCCAGAAGTACATCAGACAGAGAAGATTACTATCCATGAAGTACTAAAAAACAGTCAAAAAACAAACAACCAAAGACACGTTTAAAAACATGGCTAGGACTCTGAACAGAGAGTTCTTAGAGTAGGAACTGTAGCAAGCAGAAGTATCTCACTGTTCCATCCGCGTGTTCATTTCTGTACCAGTAGGGTATCGTTTCTATTACTGTGGCTCTGGAATGTATCTTGAGGTCTGGAATGTATTCCTTCCACCTTGGTCTTCTTGCTCAGGATTGTTTTGAGGAATTCTTTACATGAAGCAAGGGCCTGTTGCCAGTTGGCCACACCACTGAAGAAAATGGAATATGCCCCCCCATATTAACTGAATATAAATCCTCAGGGAGGGTTGGAGCCTGATAAGATCCTCCCCAGTCTATAATCAGGTGTTGACCTTGTGTAGGTAATCATAGCCACTGTACGTTGAAGAATGCAATGGCCTTGTGAGGTGAGGAAGTCCATGAACCACATCTTGACTTGCCCACTACTTCCTGCTCCCTCCACTCTGACACTCTCTCCGCCCATCCTTACGCAGTGTTTCCAGAAACTTGGAGGGTAACATAGGCATCCCATTCATGGTTGAGCATTCACCTGTCACTCATTTCCATCCTTTGACCAGTTGTGAGCATCTGCAGTTACCACTGTCCATTGAAGAAAGAAATCACAGAGGGGAGCTGGTGGTGAATTGGATAAAATGCATGTTATAAATGTATATGATTAACAGGGTACTTTTCTTGGCTCTGTGATTCTTGTAGGCACTTGGGAAGATACAGGCTTAAGTGCAGCATTACCGTCACTGCTTCTGTTCACAATAAAGGATCTGAAGTCTTCCCAAAAGAAATATTTTGTTTTCAGAAAATTATAAGACAATAAATCTTTTTTCTATTTGAAAAAAGGAAGAAAATGTAATAATGAATACTGTATGAATAATTTATACTAATAAGTAAAATATTTGTGATAAGAACTTTTATCTAAGAATAGGAGGGAATGTCTTTATTCTGATCAATAATAACTGAGTATATAGTAAGTATTATACTTAGCAATATTAAAAGTTTTGTCTCTAAGAAACCGATAAAGATGCCCCCTTGGTACTGTTGTACAGTTTAGTCCTTTGAAGGTCATAGCCAATGAAACAAAGCAAGATAAATAAGTAAGGAAATAAATAAACAGATACTGGAAAGAAAATAAAACTTCCATTATTATCAAATATTGTAACTATATACATAGAAAATCTAAAAGAATAATCAGATAATCTGTGAGGATTAATAAATGAATTTAATAAGGTTGATGAATACACAATCCATACAAAGGCAAATTTTCTACCTATGCACTAACAACAAAGGTGCAGAAAATTACATCTTTTGTAGAAGCTCTGATTTAGGGTAAAGATGTGCTGTAGGTTGGGGTCTTCATTTCTCCAAGGGCACATGAACAAGCTGGTATAACAGATGGAAACACATACACTGAAATAAGTCTGTGCTGTAGCCTTGGATAAATACCTCAGCTCCCTTGTACCTCAGTTTCTCCATCTGCAAATCTCAGATAACAGTTATTCTAATTCTAGTTGTTATGATGACTAAAAGAAAGAAGGAGGAACTTCTACTTGGAAAGCTGAGGGGCAGAAGGAGCTGGGGGTAAAGGCCAGCATGGGCTATGATACCCTGTCTCAGAAAAAGGGTAAGAAATACTTGAGTGTTGCTTTCTTGTGGCCTCATTTCTAAGCATACCAGCTCAGTCACTCCATTCCCAGTCAAATGACAGGCTGGGATCCTAAGCATCATAACTTGTATAATGGTTAGCAGTTGTCTGAACTCCACATGCGAATATTCTCTTTGAACATTAAAACACAGTGGACATATGACAACAGACTTTGCTGTGGGTTTGAACACTACGCCTTCTTGCTCTGTTCTTTGTACTTCATGAACTTATTCTAAACGTTTTAGTCATGCAGTATTACCAATTCTTTTTTCTTGTAGTTGCTCCACTGTGTTTTCTGTATCATGAACCTTACAAATTGTATCAGATATTCCGGGAGATGTACGTCCGCTTTTTCTTCCGACTCCACTCCATTTCCTCACACCCTTCTGTAAGTTCCTGAGCTGGGTCAGCTCAGCCTCTAAACTGTCCTTTCCTTAAAGAAGTAGTCTCCTACTCAAATTACAGAGCAAGAAATTGTAATTTATGGTTTCAAATGTGTTTCTAGAATCAAGGAGAGAAAAGAAAGTGATGTTTAAATATTTTGCAGAGTAGAGAGGAAAACATCTCTTATTAACTAGATTTTTAGCTCTCTGTGTTAAAATTTTAAAAGCAAACAAACAAACCTGAGCTGTCTAGATTCTCATCCTTGACAAAGATGCCAATCTTCTTTGTTGATGTCTCCATCTGAGAAGGGAGGTTGGGGAGGTTATCTGTGCTGCTGTGGGAAAACTTTTAATCAGAGTTGCTAAGGAATAAATGCATTTGAAAAAAAAAAACTTGCTTAAGTTGGTTACTTCTACTTTACAAACAATGCCCTTTTTAAAAAAGTAGATTTAGTAAACAAAATTTTTATTCTGAGTTGTCAGATATGTTTGTCTGATAACTTCTTGATGTGATTCAAAGAGGCAAGAAAAGCAGGAAATGGTTTCCCGAAGGGCGGGGCTGCAGGCAAAGACACATGGGAGAGAAGGTCCAGAATGCCCACGGCACCATAAGTGCCTGGAAACTGGAACACATCCAGAGAAACCTGAGTGGTGGTATGTGGCTCACAGTGGCAGGTTTCCTGTACAGAATGTGTTTGCCTTGGGTTCTCCAGCTGTGGGGGTGAGGGCTGCTGTGTTTAAAAGGAGACTGCTTAGCATGTCAGCAAGTGTGTATTCACAATGACATAAAAATGTCCTTTAAATGAATGCAGTGTCAGAGATCCATTGGTGTGCTCTGTTTTGAGTCACAAAGAATACTAATATGCATTGTCTTTTTGGAATGATTTGTTCCCATAGTTCATATTTAAAGACTAAACTATGTCTCTTCTGCCTCGTTGTTGGATCCAGGGTATTGTATCACTGTGTTTGCTGTTTGAGACCCTTCTTCAAACGTACCTTCCCCAACTCTTTTATCATCTTCGAGAAATCGGCGCTCAACCGTGAGTAGTTCTGTTGCCTCACTGCTCTTCACAATGCTTCCCCAAGGTGACGCTGGAAACATACACACACACACACACACACACACACACACACACACACACACAGAGCAAGTCCTCAAGGAAGAAAGGCAACAGTTCTTCCTGCAAATGTACTAATCACTAAGTCCAACTCTATTGTGAAAGAAACAAAGGTTCTTAGAGGCTGGGTCTGTGGCTCAGTGGGAAAGCACTTGGCTTACGTGTGAGCCTCTGGGTTCAGGGTCAAGCACTGAAGGCAACATAAACTTAGAACACTGACTAGTGCCCTATTAGAAGTTGTATTCACTGGGATTGACTTCTGTGTCTGCTGTGGAATCACCAAATTAACCTAACTTCAATTCATAAAGAAAACATTTGTGGAACAAATAGAGCCTGGGAATGTGGTACTACCCAAATTAAGTCAGTGTGAACTAGAGTTGTCAGAGCGCAACTCTGAAATGTGTAAGGTTCGGGTTTGCTGTTTTCACCACGGGAGGCAGACCAGACACCTCCCAGCAGTTGTCCCGTGCTTTCCCCTTACAGAAGTTTACACTTGCTTCACTGATCTCAGTATGAGTAGTAGGTTAACTATGCAGATTGGCTCTGACCTCAGTAAACGGTTCTGCCTCCTGTTAAATACTCTTATCTAGATTAGGGCTTTGCTCCTGTCCTCTCTAAGCAGCCTCACACACTGTTAAGGAAGGTCTATGTGAACAAAGGACACTACCTCTTTGAGAGGACTTAATGGCAGCCAAGTGTGCTAGTTTGTCTTCCTCATAGTTAACTCTGCAGCAAATGCCTACCTTAGGGGACATAAATGTAACCCTGCTGCAAACTCCATTTCTATTAAGGCATGCCAAACAAGTAAAGTTATTTATGCTGAAAATTCATATTTATACTTAAATCAAGATAATTTCTTTATCTTAAAATGAAGAGAATTCCCACCCTGTGAACTTGTTTTCAGGTTCAGTGAGTATAGAAAAGATACAGACATGGAAGGCGCAGATGTGAATGCTCTATCGCCAAAGCCCCAATGGATTTAAGAAAGATTTCAAGTGTTATTTAAAAATTATCCTTTGATAATTCAGAATTGATACTGTTTCTTTTGTGGCCTCCTTTGAAAAATATTCTGTTCTTAAACGAGACTATAAAACAGCAATGTTGCAAAAAATAGTTTATATTGAGTGCAAAAGTTCACTAACCTCTGTTTACTGTTGTGAAATTAGTAGTTGCTTATAACTAGGCCTTTGTTGGGTTGAAGATGTTTAGTTCATTGCTAGAAAATAAAATGTTGATGGTTTTTCTAGTCTGCTTATACATTTTAAATCACTACAAAGAACATTTAGATTTTGGTGACTTAAAATTCTTCAATAGGAGGAAGTATAAAAAACCCAGTAGATGGTAGAAATCAATTTTTAAAAGGCTTTCATGAGTGAGAACTACTGCTGTTGTGTTTTTGTTTTTTACTTATTATTTAGTGTATACACACACACACACACACACAACATGCTCTCTCTCTCTCTCTCTCTCACACACACACACACACACACACATACACACACACACACACACACACACACAAAAGCATGTGTGTGGAGGTCAGAGAACAATTTGCATGAGTTTCTTCTCTTGTTGGAGTTGGTCCTGGGCTAGGGCTCAGGTCATCAGGTTGAGAGGGCCTGCCCTGCCTCTTTTTCTTGATTTTTCTGCCTAGAGATTTATTAACTTCAGCCATCTTTGAAAGAATGAGTTCTATGTTCTGTTGAGTTTTCTCTTGTTTTACAGTTTCAGTTACACTAATTTCTGCTCTTCCATTCATATCTTTTTCCTTTACACTTGCTTTGGGCTTATTTTGCTCTTATTTAAGGTACCTTTCTTTCCTTCTTTGATACAAGCATTAATGTTATAGATTTCTCTTTTTTTTCTTTTTTCTTTTGAGCTGAGGATCGAATGCTATAGATTTCTCTCAAAGTCAATTTTACCTCCACCTAGTAAAGTTTGATATGTTATCATCTCATTTTTATTCAATTAAAAATGTTTAATTTCTTTTGTGACTTCCTATTTGGTCATTAATTATATTAAAAACTGTGATGTTTATGGAGAAACTGAGCTCATGCTCCCATTAGAAGCTTCACCCTTGACATAGCATTCATATTGCTACATGGTACTATACACAAATAATCATCAGTATTACCCAGCTATGAACTCTGAGAGCTACAATAGCAGCCTGCCTGCAAGATATACCCACTGGCACAGTAGTGGTACAAGCATTATAGGAGTAACCAACCCAATTTTTACTGGACTTAAGGCCTACTCCAAGAGATACAGTCCATACCTGAAACTGCTAACAAGTGCAGGAGCCAGAAATAGAACTACCTAACTGCTAACAAGTCCAAGAACTAGACAGGTAATGGTCCCTAGAGAAAACCTATTATTCTACTAAATGAATATAGCCAATTAATGATATGATGATATCCTAATGATATTTGATATCCCCATAAATCAGTGCCTCCCTCATCTCTAATCAGAGGAGCTTCTTCTTACAGTAAATAGCAATTCACACAGAGACCCACAACTAAACAATGTGCTGAGAATGAAAGACTTTGGAGCACTCAGCCCTCATAGGATGTCTTCATCAATTCCAGGGATTCAGGGATCTATGTGAAAAGGAGGTGGAAAGAATAGAATAGTCAGAGTTGGTACATGACTCCAAGGAAACAGTATCTTCCAGATCCTCCAAGGCTGACTGAACTCACAGAGCCTGTGACAACATGCACAGAGAAGATGAACTGGGCCCCAAGTCCCACCCCTAACCAAGAAGCTATTTACAGTTGATACCTGCTTGAGAGGGAAAATCAGTTTTCTTCAGTGGAATGACACAGGGTTTATCAACCACACTTCAAGACAAGCTTCGTGACCAGAAGTAGTTGACCAACCCAAAACAGACTCTATGGTTTTCTGTTGTTGTTTTGGGGTTTGATGGGGTTTTTAAGTCAGCAAAAGAACAGGGAGTTATGTGGATAGGGAGGGGAAAAATATGACCAAAATATATTGTATGAAAAACATTTTATTAAAAAATTCAAATTGAGCTGGCTAGGGTGGCACATACCTTTAATCCTAGTACTTGGGAGGCAGAGGCAGGCAGATTTCTATGAGTTCAAGGCCAACCTAGTCTACATAATGAGTTCCAGGGCAGCCAGGGCTATGTAGAGAGATGCTGCCCCAATCCCCATCCCATAATTTTTTAATGTAATGTTGCTTTCCAAATATTGGAAAGGTTAGATATTTTTCTATTATTGCTTTCTCTTTTCATCCTGTTGTTGTTAGACATCACATTTCATGTGATTTCAGTGATTTTAATTTTTTCAGATTTGTTTTTGACTCAAATATAATCTATCAAGACAAATGTTGCATATCCATCTGTTTTGGGGCCAAGGAAATGGCTCTGTGTGTAAGAACATCTGATGCACAAGCCTGACAGCCCAGCTTCCCATCCCCAGGACCAACATAAAAAGCTGAATGTGAAGCTTACACCTGCAATCCCAGTGCTACTGTGGAAATGTGGGAGACAGAAATGAATACTATACCAGAAACCTGAAGACCAGCTACTGAGGTGGAGTACACAGCACAGACTGAGAAACAGCCAGAGACCCTGCCTCAGAAGAAAATGGAAGACAAGACCGGCCCCTACAAGTTGTTCTATAGCTCTCTCTCTCTCTCTCTCTCTCTCTCTCTCTCTCTCTCTCTCTCTCTCTCTCACACACACACACACACACACACACACACACACACACACACAAAGGATTTATGTTCCATGAATATTTGGCAGAAGTCTGTAATGTCAATAACTCAACTCATGTTGGAAAGCCTTCTTTCTACTTTTATTCAATCCTTTGTCAGTTTTCTTTTCTTATTTATTGAGCAATATTAATCTCTATAAACAATTGTGGATGTCTTCTTCCTTCATTGTTATATATAATTTGAATCTCTGTTTTAAGGAGACGGCCTAATTATGGTCCTTAATTCTTGACCATAAATCTGCTGTACTGGATACTAGTACGACTATGACAGCTTTCTCTTGATTACAAATTGCATGGTGTTTTCTATTTTTAATTTATCAATTATCATTGCTTTTAATTTTCAAGTGGGTTTCTTGTCAAAGTGTAGTTCAGTCTTCCTACATCGTAACCTGTCTTCTAAATGGTATGTTTATGCCACTTGTTATTATCGTAATTGATATTGTGTGATTGAAATTGTGCCTGCTTTTAAAACTGAGCACTTTTTACCCCAGTTTATCCACACCATCCCTTATTTGTTTGTGCTTTTGATGAATGATCTTTGGTAGGTGCCTCCTGTTTCACAGCATATTCCAATTTTAAACAAGTTCTCAGCTTGAAATTCTCCTGAACATTTCAGGAGGGATCGTCTTAATCCTTCTTGTCTGTGGTTGCTGTCAAGACTCATGTCTTCACCTTCAGCGACTTGATTGCATTGTATCTAGACTTAGAGTTCTTTAGTTTTGGATTCTGTTGATCATCTTATGACTTTACAACTGTTGTCATATTGTGGGACTTTTTGGTTAGCTTTCATCCTCCAGATACGTTTTTTTTTTTAATTTATTTACTTTTATTTTATGTACATTGGTGTTTTGCCTGCACGTCAGACCTTTGAGTTACAGACAGTTGTTAGCTGCCATGTGGGTGCTGGGATTTGAACCCAGGTCCTTTGGGAGAGCAGTCAGTGCCCTTAACCATTGAGCCATCTTTCCAGCCCCCTCCAGATATGTTTTGAGCAACACACTTACTCTCCTCTTCTTCTGGGTTATAGTGATGCCACATCAATACCCCCACCCCTACCACCAAGATGTTTGAAGCTCTATATGTGCTTTTTGTTTATGTGTCTGTTTTTATTTTTGTTACTTGCTTTTCCATTCATTTTGTCTGTGATTTGGACTGGAGACTTCTTTAGGTCATATTTCTATTGATATATATGGTCAGATCCATCAGCTCTTTGCTTGGTCATTTCAGTTGCTATCAGGACCTACTCAGTGACTTGGAGGTTTTATCATTATGTTTAATCTTTCTCAAATAACTGTTATACTATTCAGTGCTACAATTTTCTTCCTGTCATCTTTCATATCAAATTCATGGAACTGTGTACTTGGCAAGGGTAAGATTCTGCTATGCTAAATCATCCCCCAGTAAACTTTATGCTTTTAAAGCCATTGCTGTGCTATCTCTGTGAGAAGAGACACTATTCCTTCCCCCAGACACTGAGAATTTGAATAAAATGAAAGTGATTAAATGTAATAATTTAGATGTATTTTTCAATATTAAAATATTTATGGACAAAGTTTTGTTTGATTTCAAATCAATCAAAAAACTTAATTTGTAAATACTACTGACCAGTACTGGTCATATTAGAATCTAGAATAATTCAACAAAGAATTTGACTGTGACCTCTCAGATACAGTCACTTGATTTTTATATGCTCATAGATAATACAGAAATGTGAGAGGTTTGTTTATCTCGTAGGGCATTAAAAACCAAAGGGCTCATTTCCTAATTCTTGGGAAAAACTGTTATTATAATATAGATGACTTATAAAAGTGGGACCTTATACATCTTTGAACTTTTTGTAGCAAAATGAGTTTAGTTGAGTTTTTTTTTTTGTTTTTTTTTTTTTACCTCCTCATTAAAACAAGGGTTTTAAGGTATGTTGTTGCTTTAAACTATTTTCCTTCCAGATTCCTACTTGTTGCTTTACTTATTTTATCCACCCCCTGTAACAGTTTGCCTGAGTTGTACGGGTAACACTTATTAAACTGAAAAGTATAAAAGCACTGAATGTTCTTTAAAGTTTTTAGAACAGCAATCCAAAATGTCATGGCTTTCCTAAAATTAAGACTATTGGAATCCAGCTGTTGATCTTCTCTGAAAAGGTTCAGTGTAAGATGGTTTATAAACATGAACTCCATCACACACAGTTCTACCTCTTAGTTTAGGAACATCAAATTGAAGACCCACCTTATTGTCACTGACCTTTTTGAGCTTTTAGGAAATGAGGGGTCTCAAGAGATTTGTAATGATGACAAAATTGGTTGGACTCTTCTAATATTTCCCTTTTTTGAGAGAAGGATCTAACAACAAAATTAATTCTTATTTTTCTTGTCTGCAGACTTCGTATATCATTTAAATGGATGGTTCGAGCTTTTTCTGGATACTTAGCTACAGATCAACTCTTGCTTTTGTGGGATAGAATCCTAGGATACAACTCTCTGGAAATTCTTGCTGGTAAGAGTAAGTGCTTGTCTGTGAAATCCATGCTGTTTCTCCATGTAGCCCCTTTCCTGTCTGACACTTACCTACTGTCATTAGAGAAGGGTCTACATTCATCGTTGAACATTTAATTGATTAAGCAGCACTATGGACGTTTAATAGATTGAGCAGGCCTAGAAAGCAGGTTCTGAAGTTCTGCACTTTTGATACATCCATCTAACTGCTCTACACCAGTCTATTCCTAGTCTCTGTGAGGTTTGTACAGCAGATACATTTGCTTTCTGCTCTAACCCATGAGCTTCATAACATTCTGTCTGCTACCCCTTTTCAGAGACTGAGCCCCTCTGCATATCTCAAAGCACATCTCTTCTGGACTGCAGTTTATCCAAACCTTTTCATTTTTGCTAGTAGTCTCTGGCTTCTACCCTGGTGCCAAAATTTCTTCTTTTAGGTATTCTCTCATTTAAAAAAATTTTTAAAAAGGCATTTCTTCCTTTGCTCAAGGAAGCCATAGATTCATCCACTGTTAATGATGAAGCAGTTTACACAGCAGATGTACACAAATCACACTGTAACACACCAGGTACGTATTCCTTATATGTTCTGCACCCCTAGTGCACAGTTGACTCAGTTACTTTATTACTATGATTATTAGAAAATTAAGTAACAAGTAGGATATTTCTGCAACAACACATGGGGTACAGAAAAGCTGGCGATGTTTTGTTTGCTTCCTTGCCGTTACAATCACCTCTCTGGGATATTGTGGAAATAAGGCTTAGTTAGAAAAATAATGTGCCAAGAGTATTCTTGGGCACCATATTAACATTTTCTTGAATGCCAGAGGCTCATAATATTTGGGTGACATTTGGAAAGGTGAAGTTGGAATAACTATAAAGTACATGAAGATAGATGTCACCTCGGGTGCAGTCAGACTGGTGTTGATTGATGCCTTAACAACTCCCAGCATCCTTCCCTCTTCTTTCTTAAAGCTCATACCAGCTTGTTAGAGAAGAACAGTCTACCCTCTTCAGCTTAGTTAGAAGACAGTGCCAAATCACCTAGGAAAGCGGGAATGCCAGAGAGCGCCCTCTAGCTTTTCAGACATTCCTGACCAACTGTCCTTATCCTTTGTTCCGTACTGAAGTGCTAGGTAATCCTGCCTTTCAGAGGCTCCATTTCTTTACAGATATGGCTTACTAACACGTGCCCCTTTTAGCGCTTTTGAGATGGCTCAGTGGGTAAAGATGCCTACTGCCAAATCTGACAGCCTGAGTTAAATTCCCAAGACCCACATGGTGGAAGGAGAGAACCACAAGTTGTCTTCTGACTTCCACACATATACCATGGCTTCCATATGTGCACCGTGGCACTCACAGCCACACGCATACATATGTGAACACACAAAAAATAAATAATATAACTGCTAAAATTAAAAATGTTTTTTTTCTTTTTAAAGATTTATTTCTATTTTTTTTTTTTGTGTGTGTGTGTGTGTGTGTGTGTGTGTGTGTGTGTGTGTAGGTAGGTAGGTAGGTAGGTAGGTAGGTACCCACAGACACCAGAAGAGGGCATCTGATCTCATGGAGCTAGAATCGCAGGCAGTTGTGAGCCACTCTGTCTGGGTGCTAGGAACTGATCTCAGGTCATATGAAAGAGCAGCAAGTGCTCCTAACCATTGAGTCATCTCCACAGCTCCAAATATGTCCCTTTTCAACCAAGGTGTTTTCATGTTTTTTCTGTTTCACCCATCTGTCCTTAGAGTCTTCTATTTTCTAGACTGAGAGTCTGGTTTTCTGCTATCATTTCATGAATGTCTGGATTTTAGACTTCACCAAGCTACTCTTTTTTGCGTATACCAGAAACTTTGAAGAGCATACTCCTCACATTTGGTATCATTTCAGAGAAAACAGCGAGTGAGCATTAAAGGAGGAGGCTCAGTGTGAGAAAGTGCTTCCTCAGAGAGTAACTGAGTGAACCAAATTGTCACCTGAAAAGTGGAGAAGTTTTCATATGAGAGAAGTTTTGATTCAGAGAATTTTCAGGACTCTTCAGATTCAAGTTCTCTGATTTTGTTCCTCATCAGTGATGTAGCTGAAGGGAAAGGTAGAGAGAAATATGTGGAATACTGGATTGATTTGCTCCTTACCAGGTGGTCTGTTAGCACAGTGCATTAATTAAAAATAGACTGGCAAATCAGCCGGTGGTGGCACGTGCCTTTAATCCCAACACTTGGGAGGCAGAGTCAGGTGGATCTCTGTGAGTTTGAGGCCAGCCTGGTCTACAGAGTGAGTTCCAGGACAGGCACCAAAACTACACAGAGAAACCCTGTCTCAACAAACAACAACAAAACAAAGACTGGCGGAGAGATAGAAACTGGTCCATAAAATTACATCCATTCAGCTGTCTGAATGCTCTCAAAACTGACAAGGAAGAATTTTAGACCATCTACAAATGAAACTGGAATGTTGGGAGCTCTCAACCTTGGAATTCAGATGAAAGTCCACAATAATAGATCATTGCATGAAGAAATACACAGATTTCTGTGGAGGCCCACAAAGGTTTCCTAATGAGATCTGAGCTGGCTTTACCCAGCAGGGCTGCATTTAGATGATTGCTTGACCACATGTGATTGGAAAGGCTCTGCACTTGGCTGTGCTAGGGGGAGGTCTTTTCTCTACCCCTTGGTATTCCTATAAAAGGCCCTTTAGACGAGACAGAAGGGGCTGGTGGATAAGGATCCAGGCCCTCCCGGGGCTATCCTGTGTTTCTGTTTCTTTCCCCTTTATCCTTCTATCTAAATATTTCTCACTTCACCCTCCTCAAGAGTACCCTCGGGAAAAGTGAAAAGGGGCCTCCCACAGAGAAATGTGTAGAATTTCCATCAATTCTGTCATATACTTTTGATAAAGGTAATTAAGAGCTACCTTTTTATGTCAAGTGTTATTATAGAGTCTTAAGAAATCTTTTCATAAATATATCTGTCCTTAACTATGACTTACTGACCACTAAAGAAGAGCTTAGAACAGAGGTATCTTGATGTCATGATAGTTTATTAAGATCAAAGTAGTGAGAACAGTTGTAAAAATCCCAAAGTGAACACAATTTCCACATTTCATATGCAGCATGATTTCAGTTAAGGATATCCCACAGTAGGCATCCTCTCTCCAAAGCAAGCAACCCTGTTCTGTGCAGAGGGGCTGGACAGAAGCAAATAGAAAGGCACTTCTGTGATGTGACACCAAGATAATAAAGGCTGTGAGCGCACATGTGGATGCGCGGTTCAAGCAGTGGACTTCACTACCTTTGGACAAACAGCTGACCACCATCCAGGACTCCTTCCTGCTCCAGCAGAATATTTGGACATCCTGTCAAGCTTTCAGCCAGCTGCTCAACTGTATGCAGGAATGAAAGTGGAAAGCGTATTTTTAGCTTCTGAAGTGTTTCCACTGTCCAAAATATGATTCCAGATAGTGGGAAGTAGTAAACAATTGTTGGCCTACAGAAATGGATTTAATACTCTTGTAAACATAATGTCCCATGACTTTACATTCCTTTTTAATTCTTTTCAGTAAAAGAGAAAATCCTTTGATCCAGATCTTTCATATCCCTTGTTTCATGGTGAATAGTTCCAGATGATTTCTTTGAATTTGTCTTCTTATTATCCCCTAGTTTTTCCAGGATCTTCTTTTCTATCTAATTATAGTACTCTTGCCCAGACTTCCCCAAATCTCTCACCCCCAAGCAAAATGCCTGAGCTCCCCTGCGGTTACACTGCTCCCTACCTGAGGTGATTTGGAGGCCTGGACAGCAAGAGCCTGATTATCCACTCCTCCAGCACAGCCTTCCTGTCAGGGCCCAGGACCACCAGAGCCCTACCTTGCAGGCCACATCTGGAAGTCCGCCGAGGCACAGCAAAGCAAGTCTCTGGTATCAGGAGGGCTGAGTCCTGCTCCTTGCCTTTGAACTCAATAGGGAAATCATGCAAGAGTTGCATGCACAGGCTTTAGAACCAGGCTTAAGTATCACTAGTTCTCCCCGTGTATGACCAGGAACTGTCAACCAACTCACCATGCCTCAGTTCCTACACTAGCTGAATGAACTTGATAATAGTACTTAGTGCGTGGTGTGAAAATTAACTGCCATGGTTATTCCCATAGTAAAATCATTCTAAAAGGTTTGTGTTGGCGATGCAGTACACCCAGGAATCAGTCTCCCAAATTCTGTTTAATGTTTATTACCATTTATCCCCCAACTTCAGTGCTTTGAAAGGTAGGGAGTGTGCTACCTCCTCAGGCCATGGGGAGAAAATGGTAGAGTCAGGAGTTCTCTCCAAGCAAATCTATTTTCTTTTCATTTCTTTCTTTCTTTCTTTCTTTCTTTCTTTCTTTCTTTCTTTCTTCCTTTCTTCCTTCCTTCCTTCCTTCCTTCCTTCCTTCCTTCCTTTCTTTCTTTCTTTCTTTTTCTTTTTGTTTGTTGGTGGTGGTTTGTTTGTTTGTTTGAGACAGGATTTCTCTGTGTAGCTTAGGAGTCTTTCTTGGAACTCACTCTGTAGCTCTGGCCGGCCTCGAACTCACAGAGATCTGCCTGTCTCTGCCTCCCGAGTGCTGGGATTAAAGGCGTGCGCCACCACCGCCCAGCGCAATTCTATTTTCTTACCGTCGTTGCCTGTCTAGGTGGGTCCTCTGCTCCTCATAGCTCATCGCTTGCATGGAATTTCATGGTCATTCCTCTATTGATAAACAGTGCACGCTTGCCTGGCCCTTCTTGCATGTGTTTAACAGAAACAAACAGTCCCAATGTTCTCTACTTAGTGTCTGTTACTAAACTTCAAAATGTCTATGTGTTTTCAAATTTTCAACTTTTTTTCTTGTACCTAACATTGTAAATATCAAGATTAGCCCCACCACAGCCTTCTGCATAGAATTATTCATTTGTGATACTAAAAAAGTCAATAATAAGTACTTATATTATAAGTCTAACAAGATATTATAAAAGTTTTAAATGGTTTTATGCCTGTGATTGTATTGCGGCACCTCCCTCAAGCATATGACTTTTTAAAATTTAACTTCATGTAACTTTCCAAGGCTTCTCAATTTCATAACTAGAAATATCTGTGTCAAAATGAACTGTGATTTGTAAGACCACCATTAGAATGTCATGCCTTTGACTAGATACAATGCTAGTGCAGGTGTGAAAGAGAGAGTTCACAAATGACATCTTAAGACCTTTCCTTCCCCACACTGTGGACTCACTCGGTGAAATGGCCAGGCAGGCACTGTTCTCTAGACTGTGTCCCGCAGGGGAACAGCTGCCCTGCCGGCTCCTTGTGCATGGTGTGGTGGCTGTGGGTGGAGCGTGAGTGTCCGGGCTGCTGAGGAGCCAGCCTTTGAAATAGTGTGCATTCTTTTCCAGTGCTGGCCGCTGCCGTGTTTGCCTTCCGAGCAGTGAACCTGATGGAGGTGACATCACTGGCTGCAGCTGAAGTAAGGATAAGTTTCACTCCGATGAGATGGAAATAGTTTCTGAGCAGCCGCCAGGCTGTCACTCTAGTGTCTGGTGCATAGGACGTGCACTTCTTGTAGCTGAATTTTGTAACTTGGGTAAAACCTATAAATTCTGAGTTAAGTATTATTAAGTGCTCAGATTTCCCTAATCACTTGAAAACAGCCTTCTTATGAAGGGTCATAAACAAGATTATTACAGGAAACCATTATAGTCATTATGGGAAACCCAATACCTACTGATTTTAATGGAAACCTACGGTATACTTTCGGTGCGCATGCCTTACAAACAGGAACGCTAGTTGAAACAGTTAAATAGGGTGTTTTTGAAGGAAGTTCTAATGGCACAAGCTTTGGATTCTTTTCAGTGTGAATTAACTGTTTAAAGCTGGTTCTCTTCTTCCTTTTTTTTTTTTTTTATGTCATCTCTGTTCATTTCTGTCCATCTCAAAATCCAGGCATGATTTTTGCTGGTGCTCTACCATTTTTTTTTCTGTTTTTGCCTTTTTTCCCCTTAACAATTATGTTCATATAATTATATAGTGAATTTTGGTCAGTTTCAGCCACCCTGGTTACACTCTCTCATCCCTCTTTCTCGATGAAATCTTTTTTCCCATTAATCCATACCCATGCTTCTTACTCCCCTCCCCCCACTGTATATGTGTGTGACCCTTGGGGTTTAATTAGGGTTGCTAACCATAAGCTTGGGTGTAGGGTTATTGACTGAAGTATGGCCAACTTATTCGCTGCTACACCACTGGAGAAAATGACCCCCTTCCTCCATCAGCCATTAACCATCAAGAACTCCTCTGGGACAGTGAGGACCTTATGAATCTCTCCCCCATGCAGATGGGATTTTGACAGGCTTACATTGGTGTGGGCTTCATGAAGATAAGCATGACTGTGAGTTCATGGGTGCGGTGACCCTGTCCTGTCCGTGCGACATAGGCTCACAGCCCCCCACCCCATCCCACGCCTCTTGCATTTTTTTTCTTCCCTATTCCACGATGTTGCTGAGCTGTAGAGGAGAGCCGAGCACTTGACAATCACTGTTACCAACACTTTGACCACTTACAAGTCTCTGCATTAACTGCCGCACATTGCAAAAAGCAGCTTCTCAGATAGGAGGTTCGGATCAGCACTAATCTCTGGGGCAGCAGCCCAGGAGAGGGCCTCTTTGCCCTTAACTCTTGTTCGAGGGGGGTGTCATTCTTCTCAGTGGTGTAACCACTGGGGAACTCTAAGGCTCATTTCTTTCAATAACAGAGTTTATACCTGAGATGTGGCTCAGTTAAATAGTGCCCGCCGTGGTACCATATGTGTTCTCTCTCAGAGAGATGTAAGTCTTGACCTTCAAATAGCTGCCTACATGTTGTGTTTAAAGGGAAGAGGATGTTTATATGTCTTGCAACTGACTAAATATTAACTCCATCTCGACATGATTCCTCGCAGTTACTCTACACTGGAGTAATGGGTCTAGGCTTCCTAATGGAGGTTTATTTATAGAAGCAAGCTGAAATGCTAGACCTCCTGTAAACTCCTGCTGCCTTGTGGATGTGAAGAAAGTGCAAGGCTGAGGTCGGGTTATTTTCTTATGTGTATTTTAGATTTTACACATGTTCAGAGATCCCAAGAAGGAAGTTGTAGCCCTGTGAGAGAGTGGAGCCAGCCGAAGAACTTAGAGGGATCGCTGCCAAGATCACCCCAAACAGGTGTTTATGTTGTGGTTGATTTGACAGACTTTGGTGTTAATAATTCCTTTTTGGTTTTTTTGTTCCAGGCAGTTCTGGCCGACCTTTCTACTTTAAAAGTTATGCCTCTTCTTCAGATTTTTCTGTTTGCCACTGTCACCTGATCTTGGAGGTCACTGAGAACACATCTAGTTTTTCATTAGGAACTAATCATGAACTATGCAAACTCTGCATACAACCAAAATTAAACTCTGCACACAAGCCAATAAAGATCATGTTCCCTCCTCAGTTAATGCTAAGAAGTTGTTCACTTCTGAGACAATAGTCCTCCACACCAAATACTGCATTTGCATGCTGATGATTGTCAAGAGAGAAGCAATAGACACCTCTTCTGCTGAACCGAGCATCCTACATGCACAGATTGCTAACTTGTAACAGGCACGCACCATATATGCAATAAGAACTCAAGGCACTGTAATAAACTTCAAGAGGTAACACAGCTTCTTGTCGGTTTGTAAACCTCTCCCCAGATCATAGTTCTGTTTTACAAATTGCTCCCCACTAAAGCCAATGATGGGATAGGACATGAAAAGGCTTGGAAATATAATGCATTTCCATGGCAATTCAAATGTGCTTCGTTACTTTTTTTTATCAACTTTTATGATGGATTTTCAGATCCCTTCCATTTTATTTCTCCATTAAACAACTCTATTTGAAAAATTTATACAGCTATCTCCATCCCATAATTTTTTGTTGTTGTTTTTTTGAGAAAGTGTTATATAGCCCAAGCTCTCCTCAGATTCACTGTGTAGCAGAGGATGACTGAGTTCCATCCAGATCCTCCTGTCTCCATCTGCCAAGTGCTGGGATTACAGGTGTGTTCCACTCCACCTGCCTCCATCGTGTAATAGTTTATCCTTCACTCTGGAAGTAAGAAATGTATAGAGGGCTCCCTTGCATCCCCGAAACCTTCTGTCTTTTACGTAGAAGCCTTGACACTGCTGAGGCATGGTGCCAGAGTCTGTTTCCTTGGGAGAATCCAAGGAGGATGAAATCAAAACCACAGTGGCTTTGCTGAAGCTCGGTCCTTCCAGATTGACTTCTGGAGCAGAACAGCTCAGAGGCACCACCAGTATTCATCCATTCTAGAACTGAAGCCATTATTCCAGGCATCGGGTCTTATTTTAGTGTTTATTATGAGCAAAAGGTTTTGATTTATATTACTTTAGTGACATACCATTTGAGTATATGGAATAATAGGATGTGAAAAAAACCATTGTCTTCCAATTTTAGATGAAAATTGAAGATGCTGATCACTCTAATAAAGCTCAAATAAATCAATAGATGGATACTCTCCTTATCTGAATTTCATTAAGTCTCATCCAAATGTATCTTGCAAAATTGTTATTCTCCCCGCATATATTAGGAAAAGTATGAAATTCAACATAATACTTCAAGTGTGGTAAAATTAAGTATGAGGGATTTACTGAAAAATCTAAATTCTCTTCTTCATCAGGTACCTGCTGACTTCCTAAAGACTAAACAGTTTATTCTGTGATTGATTCCTAATAAACCCCCATGTTATTGTTGTTGAAAGTGACACATTCATGTCATATGCCTTGCCATTGTGCATGTCCAGATGCACCTCCATGGAGGGGACAAGCACGATTTCAGAGCTAGTGTCCCCTCCCTTTGCCACAGTGGCAAAAATGTTAGGGAGCAGTTGTGTTTTAGATGAATTAGTAGATGTGTACTGACATGACCATCTTTAAATTTTTTAAAGAAAAATATAAACTTATTAGTTTGTCTGATACACTGGATTAGAGACTTCTGCCCTGAATACATGTTCCTAAATAATTAGATCTCTATTATTAGCAATTGATATGGAAATCAGACAGACAGTAACAAATGATTATTTCTGCTGTGTTTGCCTTACAAGATTGTAAAGGACCACATGAGAGAATATATCTGAAAGTGATTTTTTTTTATGTGAAACACCAATTAAATATGGTATTATTAATTTTTATGTGACAGCCTAAGGTCAACTGCTGGAAGGTGACATATGAAGAATGCCCGGCTTCATTGGCACGAGTTCTTTATTTTGTGACACCTTGAGATTATGTCTCTGGAGAAATGAATCATTACATGACAGATGCTTTCAATCAGTGCAGTTAGCTCTAGCCAGTAGCTCTGAATCTTAATCCCAAACCAAAGCTGGTAGGCAACTTCCCGCTTTGCCATGACGGCAAGCCCCTGGCAGGCTGCTCTTAGCTGCTGGTTATGCTGCTGGCTAAGCACTGTAGAGAGAGCAATCAGGTCGTCTTCCCACTGCATCCCTACCTGCCTCTCTTCATACTGCCTCACTTGGCTTCCTTCTGCGGGCATTCTCCTGTGCCATCTCTGATCAAACCACTGACACCCCCTTCCCTCCTGCTTGGTCAGTGACCACAGGGGTCTGAGAGACTAGTGTGTGGTGCTAATGGTCATGGGCACATAGTGAAGCAGCCTCACAGGAAGTTGTGTTTGGTTCTTTTGAACTCAGTCCACAAACATGCACCATGGCTTTGTGTCTGGAAGAGCCTGTCTGAGCATCTTTGGATCCGGATGCTTTGATACTGCAGTTTCCTGGCTAACTGAAATTTCCATCTTGGCTTAACTGCCTAGTGTGTCTTGCTCAACCTGGACTCTTCTCCCACTCCACAGGGAGAAAAGAGACCAATAAACTTGTACCTTCTCTACCCTCTAGTTCAAAGCTTAGCTTGATCCCCATACTTAATTCTTCCTTCTTGTCTAAAGAAGTCTCTCATCTGTTTCTGTAGTTCTCTGAATGCTGATCAGTTTGAGTTATTTCTGTGCTTACAAAGTTTGTCTCCTTGTCGCTTAAAAGATGAAGCCCCCACTCCTTCGTAGAGCAGGCATAATTCTTCATAGCCTGGCCTTTCCATTTCCTTGTGATGATCCATTCCCGTGCACAACCTCGGCAAAATGCAGGATGATCTTCGGCCAGGTCTGGCTGTTCCGTTCATTTTATCTCTGTAAAGGGAACCCATGTATTCAAGGTCCCACTCAGAAAAGGCTCTTCTGTTGCCAAGATATGCTGGAGCCTACACATTAGAATTATTCTGTGTCTTTGTCCATCCATTCATGTGGTGCTTGTCATAGTGGGTATTCTTAAGGCAACTGTCATTAACTTCCTAGCTGTCCAAGTCACAAGAAGAGATTGTCCACATGTTTTTGCATTTCCTTAGTTGTTCCAAAATTGTTGGGGTACAATTTTCTTCAACACAAATACCTGGTCTCTCTTCTTCCACAAAGGCTCTGAGTTCTCCTTGCGGTTGTCTCTTTCTTCCCTGTGTGCTTCAGGTGACACTGAGTCCTACCCCAGGTTCTCTAGGTTGGCCCAACAGCTAAATGTGCCATCATGGGATCAACTCAAAGTCTATGACCAGTGAAAGCCAGTGGCACTTGGTTAGAAGACTGTGATCGAACCTTCAGGGAAACTGAATATGAAAAAGAAAGAGTATGATCCAGACCTGGTGTCCTGGTGTCCTATGGATAAAGAGAAAAGCTGCTCTTGGTCCTTGTGGGTCTTCAGAACACATCCCAGTAGGCTTCCGCTGGACCCTTTTGTCCATAAGCCAAAGGATTTTCTTTGCAATAGAAAGGATCCTAACATCTATGGTTATTTTCCTTTCAGGTTTGAGATGCAGTAAGTGAGGAAACCCCATCTACACACTGTTCAAACTGGTTTAGAATTTTTTCATTGTTCCAATTTTTTTTTTTTTTGTATAGAATTTCTAAACTTCCCTCGGTCAAGGCAAAAAACTGTGGCCTTACAAGGATAAAGCCTATGTTCCGTGCCTACTTGATATGCCTAACAAGGGTCTTTGACCTTTGGCCTTTTAACATATAGCTCCCTCACTTGGAATGCTTTTTCTTCTCTTCTTACCTAACTATAACTTGTACCTCAGAACCTACCTCAGGTGCTGCATCATCAGGAAGACTGCTCCCACACCCTAAGTCAGTCCAGGCCATGCCAGTCTTAGCTTGTCTTGCTTTTAAAACTGCTACAGGGTGACTCCTTGAGGGCAGAAATGGTCTCATTTTAGCTTTACATTTCTAGAGCCCAGCATAGCCCTTGCCCCATTATAAGCGTAATGAGTGTTTACGAGTGAATAAGTGAGCCATCTGATTCCGTACTCATTTTACTTGTGGTGGAGAACATTGTTCAGAGCGATGACATGTCCAGTATCATTTGGCCGTTTCACCTTTAGTTACCTACAGAGGAAGTTTCAATGGGAATAATATCTTTAGAAGAAAAAGATTACTGCCTCATTTTTTCATTTAAGTATGTGTACATTAAAGCTGTACATACATAAAGTAGAATTCACTTTAAGTGTATGTACAAATGACATGTATAAATAAATGTACCTGTAACACCACTTTCAACAATTCTGGTAGCAGAATATTTACATCACCCAAAAGAGTTCCCTTTGTGCCCTTCCTATTCAGTCCCCCACACACTCACTTCAAACATAGAACTGTGGCTAGCCCTAAAGATTAGGGTTTCTTCTCTAGAGGCTCCACATCTGTCCTCTTGTGTCTGCCTTGCTTTACTTGGCAGAATGTGCTGAGATCCGCACTGTGGGATTGGCAGTTCACTGTTGGTTATTGCCAAATACACATCTTCATATGGACGTGCATCTTCCATTCCCTGAGGCAGCTGCCTAGCAGTATAATTTCTAGGTCACATGTAAGCACTTGTTGACTTTTCTAAGATGTCTCCAGGTTCTGTTGTGAAGGGATTCCACCATTTACATTCCCACCAACAACCCAAGTCGCTCTAAGTCCTGCTTGTTGTTAATAGGTGGCCATGCTTTTCCTGTTATCTCCTTAGTTAGCTATAACAGCATCTTATTGTGCTTAGTTGCTGTTTATACATAAAGTGTTATTTTATACTCAGATATTTCTTTCATTTATTTATTTATTTATTTATTTATTTATTTGGTTTTGTTTTTTCGAGACAGGGTTTCTCTGTGTAGTTTTGCCCCTTTCCTGGAACTCACTCTATAGCCTAGGTTGGCCTCAAACTCACAGAGATCCACCTGCCTCTGCCTCCCAAGTGCTGAGATTAGAGGCATGCACACCACTGCCCGGCTTATACTCAAATCTTTTGTCCATTTGGAATCAATGACCTTCTTACTACGTTGTAAGACTTCTTGATTGTGAACATAGCTTAGAAATCCCGTTCTATGGGTTATCCCTTATTTTTTTAACCATTCCCCTTTCTTTTTAATTTTATTTAAAAATTCGCTCTCACTCATATTTGCATATAATTTGTTACCTCCCCATGCAGAGCACTGATTAAACTATCTTTTTCAAGAGCAAAAGCTTTAATTTTATTGAAACCAAATTTAGCTTTTTTTTCCCTTTTACAGGTTTTTTTTTTCATACTATGTATAAAATCTTTGTTTAACTCATAGTTACACGTGCTTTCTTCATGTTTTCCTCTGCAAACTTTATAAATTTAGCTCATTAATTTAGGTCTACATTTTTTTTTTTTGAGGATCGAACCCCCGAGCCTTGCACTTGCTAGACAAGTGCTCTACCATTGAGCTAAACCCCCAACCCCTAGGTCTACATTTTTTTAAAGTTCTTTTTAGTGTGTGTGGCAAGTTAAGGCTGAGTTCGTGTTTTCACCTTGGATACCCACCATTTACTTAGCAGAGCCCGCCCCCCCTTCCCTTCTGCATCAGGACCTCCATAGAATCAGGAGGAGCTAGCTGGTGTCTGAGCATGAACTTATTTCCTGTGGATTTGTGTCGTCCTTACCACCACAACAACATAGCCTCTTGATTTCTGTGGATCTGGAGCAGGTCTGGGGATTGACAGTACCACTGTTCACGGGTGTCAAAATGATTCAAGCTGCTTCAGTAGTGCTTTTCCAAATAACTTCTAGAATTAGCATTTTCATTTTCCATAAAAGAGTTTGTTAAGGATTTTTTTAATTGACAGCATTAGCTCTATAAATAGGTTTGGGGACAATTGATACCATAAATACTGAGTTGTCCAATCCGTGAGCACAGTATATCTCTCCATTTACTTAGGTTTTTTATATTTCACTCAATAGTATATTGTAGTTTTGAGTGAGCAGTTCTTGCACATATTTTGTTAAAATCATCCCTAGTTATTTCACATTTATGTTATTGTAAATTATATTTTTAACCTTCAATTTCCAATGGTTTGTTGTTAATATATAGAAGTACAACTGAATTTTATATTGACCCTGTATCCTAAAGACCTTGAAAAACTTAATACGTCTGTTATCTTTATTTTGTAGCTTCCCCAGGATTTCCCACATATATAGTATATCAACTGCAAATAAAGATAATATTGCTTCTTTCAAATCTTTGTGCCTTTGGTCTCTCTCTCTTTCTCTCTTTCTATCTATCTATCTATCTATCTATCTATCTATCTATCTATCTATCTATCTCAGCCATGGATTAGAATCTGCAGTAAATTCCAAGAAGAGTTCATCCTGAACAATTCAAATAATCTCTTTCTATGCCTTGAGCAAATAGAAATAATGAGCTGGAGGAAGCCAAAAGAAGAAGAAGAAGAGAACTAAATTCATCAGACAAGGGGAAATAGCCAAGTCACCCAACTAGTACAGTGCTAGAGCAGAGGCACCTGTCCATAGCTCTTGCTATCTCAAGAAGCAGCCAGCCATAACTAGACATCACCAGGCTTATTTCTTCATAAATGGAATTAGTATAAAGCTCCCTTGAACTAGAAAACATACATTATCTCTAATATACAAATTGCCCTGCACACATAATGCACAAAGCTTGACACCAACCACGTGAAAGA
This sequence comes from Onychomys torridus, assembly GCF_903995425.1. Lineage (NCBI taxonomy): Eukaryota > Metazoa > Chordata > Mammalia > Rodentia > Cricetidae > Onychomys > Onychomys torridus. The sequence continues at coordinate 55,534,362 of NC_050452.1, read as the reverse complement.
TGTACTAACACATAGGGCAGAGAGAGGGAGGGAAGAAAGGAGAGAGGAGACAGATGGAAAGAGATACACCACTCAGCTTTGTCAGCTCTGGATGATGTCAAGCTGGTTCAAGTACAGAAATATGGTAAGACACACTGTGAGTGACAAGGAAATAACGCTCCTCAACAGAAGGCCAACCCAGCAGGTTAGCCCAAAAACAAAGCCAGTGGATTCAGCTAAAGAAAGGCAACAGCACTCCTCCTGGCATTCCAGATTCTTCTTACCAATATAAATCCATGGTTGTATGAAGTCACCTTCCAGGATTACCTTCAGGCCTCCCTCCCTTCTAAGGTACCACCAGGACATCTAATCCAAGTGAGGGAGGTAGCTGAGAGGGAGGGGAACATTTCCTATACATACAGAATTTGCATATTAGTCACCCTTGATCTGCAGACACAGAATATAGACATTACAGTTACAAACAGATTCTCATGTGGACTCACAAATATCTCCCCAATTTTTTGTTGATAGGCTATCAAAAATGGACTTCAATTCTACCTTCACTATTGCTGAATGTGTTGCCTAACGTCTACAAGCTTTCATTTCTTCCTATGTAATATGCAAATGAATGTCAATTAAATAGGACTTGGTCTGTTTACCACGTGGAGCCTGGGAGAATGGAGCCAATAAGTGAGGTTGGATTAAAGTATCATGCAATAGCCAACTTTATTCAGAGGATCAATTTATACTCAGAATTAGGAGTCACATGAGTAAAGTGTCCAGTCACAAGGGCAAGCTTCATGTGACAGACAGGCAGCACATGGCAAAAGCATGTTTTTCCTTATAAACACTTAACAATAGCCAGGTGTAATAAATAATCAGAAGTAACCACACTCTGTCCGATACACCTGGAAGGGGTAGAGAAACACATTCCAAGAACAATTCCATGTTTTTAAGAAATGGAGTTCACAAGACTCTTGTCTGTTTTCTTGGAGATTCTTCACAAGCATTCAGAATTCTTGGACTGTGTTCCAACATTGGTCCTCTGAATATGAAAGGATATATAAAACATTTAACACTAAAAGTTGAACTATCAGAAGAAAAAGAGACACTATTCATTGACTGGATTACACAATTAAAAAGTACATAGTCATGCAAAAAGAAAAAAGAAAAAAGAAAAGTAACATCAGAACAGAGGGCTCCATCAAAAATGCTTTGCCCTTTAGAAAATTTTCTCATAATAAATTTCGGAGTTATTCCATATTATATATCCCTCATGGGAATTCACACTGCACACAAGGACATTAGAGACTGAGTTCTTACAGTGAAATTACCTGATTAACTGCCTGAGCTCTTGGATACTGCACATCTTGAAGGTGAGGCTTCCTCAAAACACAGTCTGAGAGGATTCCCACTTCTGAACAAGATGGAGATTAAGGACCAAATGTGCCTATCTAAAATCATATGATGAGCCCCCAAACCCAATATGATGAGATTAGAATTTGGGTACTTTGGGAGGTAATTATTCTTAAGAGAGAGCATAAAATTAGGTAACCAAGGTGGAGTTAGTATCCTTATAAGAAAAGGAAGAGACTGATGTTGTCTCTCTGAGTGTTCACACTCTGGCCACTTGAACACATGGTGAGATGGTGGCCACCCACAAGCCTGCAGAAGAGTTCTTAGAATAAATACTACCTTGCTGGCCCCCTGGACGTTCTGTTCTCCCAGAACTATGAAAAAATGAATATCTGTTGTTTAATCCACCCAATCTATAACATTTCATTATGGCACCTCAAGCAGTCTAAGATAACGGATGCAGTAGAAGCAGATTTACCGGAAGAAACAATCATTCTCAAGTTAAAACCAAACACTTAAGATCTGTGAGCCCCAACTTGCTGTCTGTAGGATGCTTCAGTTATGCAGTCTAAGAAGGGGGCTCCCAGGAGAGTCAGGGGCTCCCTGAGAGAAGGAGAGAAGACTTCAAGTAGAATAAGGACAAAGAAACAGGAGTTTTGAAGAAAAGACAGAGTAACCAGAAAGGAGGAAAATGCACCAGAAGAGAAAACTAAGGATCCAAAAGATCCCTCAACTACACAGCTGAGAGCTTCCCTCTTGTAAGGAAAACTACCCAAGGTCAAAAGAGAACTGCTCAAAAGGATTAGAGGGAACAAGGCTTCAAGCTCACATGGGGCCCAGAATAGCCCCTGTCCTTGCCAGCCAGCACAAAGAACTTCCTAATACTTGGAGCATTAGGTAGTACGCTCAGAGTGGTGCTGCCCCGTTAAGGGGGAGCCTTAACCCTAGACCAAGTGTTGTTCTGATCACTTCCTGCAAACATTTAAAAGACTCAAGGGGATTAATGATTCCTAGGCAACGTATCCTAGAACAAAACTCAAGTCTACTTACAAGAATACAAATGTATCCAGCACCCAGTGAGGTAAAACTCACAACACTGGGCACTTCATTTAAAACATTGCCAGACATCAACAAGTAGAAACATTTGACTCAATAAGAACAAAACTAATAAACTGAAGTTGACACTGATAACAGAGTGGGCAAATAAAGTGTTTATAAATATTTCCTGTTTAGCAAGAAGGTAGAGAAGAAGCTGGCTGCAGGAAATGAAGTTTGGGGAGACATTGTTAATTTAACCACGTGTTTCTGAGTATATATACATATATGTATGTATGTGTGTGTGTGTGTGTGTGTGTGTGTGTGTGTGTGTGTGTCCCCCATGCATGCAGGTACCTTAGGGCCAGGACAGGGAATCAGATCCCTCGGAGCTGGAGTTACAAGTGGTTGTGAGCCACCACGTGAATGCTGGGAACCAAACCCAGTGCTTTGCAAGAGCAGCAAGTGCTCTTAACTGCGGAGGAATCCTCCAGCCCCATGGATGATGCTTTGGAAAGTTCCAAGACAATGTTCTAGAGAAAATGCAACATCTAACATGCAGAACAAGGCGCTGCTTTAAAAAGAGGTTAGACCATTGGAAGAAAGCACTAGAGTGGATTCTGAGGACCACAGGAACAACCTAAAATGAGACAGAGAGAAGAGATCATCAGTAAGTGTGAAGTGTGTGTGTGTGTGTGTGTGTGTGTGTGTGTGTGTGTGTGTGTATGTGTGTGTGTGTTTTGGTGAGATCTGCAGCAGAGACTGAAACTCTTATGCACTTTCTAAGAATATAAACTGATGCCACCACAATGGAAAACAATTTGAGATTGCCTCAAAAAGTTTAAAAATAGAAGTGTAATAACATCCAACAATCCTTCTTAGTATTTATGCAGAAAAATTGAAATGACAATCTCAAAGATTAGTTTGAACTCCTATGTTTGTTACAGCATTATTTTTTTTTTCCCGAGACAGGGTTTCTCTGTGTAGCTTTGTGCCTTTCCTGGAACTCACTTTGTAGATCAGGTTGGCCCCGAACTTACAGAGATCTGCTTGCCTCTGCCTCCAGAGTGCTGGGATTAAAGGCATGCGCCACCACTGCCCGGCACAGCATTAATTTTAATAGCCAAGGCATGGAAACAACACACTTAATCCATTGATGAATCAATAGATTTAAAAAATGGTGTAAACATACTGCACAGAAGGAAATCTTGCATGTTGTAAAAACTTGGATAATCCTTGGGAATATTATGCTAAGTGAAATGAGCTAGTTGCAGAAGGACAAACTATATATGTAGTGTACATGAAACTGTCAAAACAGAAGCTAGAGGCAAGACAGTGAGAAGTGAACTACTTTACTGGGGGATAACGTTTCAGCTCTTCAAAACGGGTTCCGGAGACCTGCTCTACAAAATGTGCTCATAGAAAACAGGTCAAAAAAAGAAAAATATCAAAAAAGATAAGACCTTGATAAGACCAAAACAATTAATAAAGCTGTATATGAGCTGATTAGAGTAAAAAAAAAAATCACCAGCATTAGAAACAACAAAGATGATATGTGCATGAAAACATGAAAAACTTTATGTCTATACATTTGACAGCAGGCAGGGTTAGCCTTCTGACTTTGTTATGGTCTCAAGTGGTTTTGGCTGTTCTGGATTCTCTGCATCTGCATGTATTGTGGCCTAGGGCCCGACTTAACTGTTGGGAAACAGGCTACATACAGACTTTGCAATACAAACAGACTACCAGGCTCTCTGTGTGACCGTCATGACCCAACCACAAAAAATCACCAAGGTTCTACATGGCTGGTCTCACGGGAAAAGGCAGACATTCCTACACCAGAAGAGGTGTCCAGCATGTGCAGTGCCTTGTCTGTGGTCATGGTCTCCCTTCTCAACCTAGGTACCTGCATGTGCGCCCTTCCTCAGAGCCTCTTTCTTCTCCGGGAGAGAAACAGAGATGGAAGGCACCTTTCTCCACACTGACTCAACGCCCAACACTTTCCCACCCATAGCCCCTCCCCTTCTGTCTCCTCCAGGTCCCCAGCTCTACACTGTATCCTATTGGGGTGCCTTGGCATTGAGACAATTCTTCATACCTGTCCTGATCTACCTGATTGTCAGCCAGAACTATTTCTTGAGGGAAAATGAACAGGCTCGTGGGTGGGCAGCCCTCTTTCCTAGTTACTCTCTTCTTTCCTGCCCTAGTATATGATTACTTTTACCTATACTTACTGTCTTTACCAGCTAGCCACTCTGATACCGGGCAATCTTGGCTCTTGATATTGTGAATTCCAGAATCACCTGTCAACTTCTCAAAAAGAAAGCCTTCTGGATTTTGATTAGTATTTCGAATTGAATCCATGGATCAATTGGGCTGAAACTGACAATGAAGCAATCAGTTCCACAGTCCCTTCAAATTCCACTCAGTGATGTTGTCACAGTCGGTCTGTATTGTCAGGGTACAGGTCTTACACAGTTTTTGTCCCATGTTTCTTCTTGACACAGTCTTACCATATTGCTCAGGCTGGCCCGAACTCCAGAACACAATTGTTGGTGGGTTTGTTTTTCTCTCTCTCTCTTTTGGATGGTCTGCCACCCAGCTCCCAAATAAATCACTTGTGGAGTCTTATTCTTACTTATAAACAACCGGCCTTCACTTGGCTTGTTTCTTGTCAGCTTTCCTTAACTTACATTATCCCATCTACCTTTTGCCTCTGGGCTTTTCCCATTCTCTAACTTCTGTAAATCTTACTCTTACTCCATTGTTTGCTGTGTAGCTGGGTGGCTGGCCCCTGGAGTCTCCTTCTTCTCTGGCTACTTCTTTCCTCCTCCCAGATTTCTCCTTCTATTTACCCTCTCTGCCTGCTAGCCCGGAATATCCTTTCTCCTACCTTGCTATTGGCTGTTCAGATATTTATTAGACCATCAGGTGTTTTAGACAGGCAAAGTAACACAGCTTCACAGAATTAAACACATATAACATAAATAAAAGCAACACACCTTAAAATAATATTCTACAACACACAAGTGTTCCACCTGTCTCAGTCTCTCTGCTAGCTAGGACTAAAGACATGTGCCACCATGCTCAGCTAAGATTCACATACAAGGAATTACCAGGGGCTTCCACATGCTAGGCCAGCACTCTATCATTCAGCCATACCCTAAGCCTGATTCACATTTTTCAGTGTTACAGAGATTGCTATTGCTTAATTCTGATCTCTGACTGATTTCTGATATATAAAAATAATTGATTTTTGTACATTGGTCTTCTATCCTAAACATTGGTGAAGTCATTTTTTTTGCTTTGGGAGCTTTGTGGTAAATTGTACATTTTATACCTAAGTGACAATGTGGTCTGTAAATAAAGACAGTTTTATTTCCTTCTTTGCAATCTGAATGACTTTTTGTCTTAGTCTTTTTACATTAGCTGAACTTCCCATAACATGTTGAGAAGTTGAATCTAAAAACAGAAGCACTCTCCATTTGTTAAGCTTGTGTGAAAATGTCAGGTTTTTTGCTGGTGGTAGTGATATGAATTTTGTTACCATGTAGCTCAGAATGGGCTTAAACTCTCTAAGTAGACAAGGCTAGCTTTGAACTCATGATCCTCCTGCATCAACTTTCCAAGTATAGAAATTACCTCAATATTGAAGTAGCCAATTTTTTATAGGCACCTTTTGTCATATTCAAGAAATTCTAACTTTGCTGAGTTTAATTTTAATTAGAAATTGGTGTTGAATTTTGTAAAAGTGCATTTTCTATATGTATTGATATAATCACAATGTCTCTCTTTTAATGTGTCAGTAAGACAGATCAGTGATTATCTTGATTAATGTAGCACTATACTGCTGTGGTCTGGGTTCTGTCCTTTCCAAAATTTATGTTGGAATTCAGGTGCCAGTGTTAACAGCATTGCCTTAGGAGGTGGGCTTTTAATGCCCTGTTAAACCATGAGTGTTCTACCCTGGCAGGTGGGCCCACTCCTTAATTAAAGGGCTTTCAGAAGCAAGCATTTTCTCTTTGTCCTTCATGTCAGATGAAACAGCAAGAAGATCCTTTATACATAGATGCTGTTGCCTTGATATTGGGTTTTCCAGCCTCCAGAACTGTGAGCCAATACATTTGTTCTTATAACTTCTGGGTCCCATATTCTGTCATAGAAACACAAATCAACTAGTATGAGAACATATAAAGCTGTTAGAATATACTGATTCCTTCTCTTTATTTATTGATTATCAAGATACTGAATTGGCTCCTTATTCTAAATGGTGATCTTTTTTTTAACCATGGTGAAACATTAACTTAAACACAATAATGAATTATTTACAAATTTCAAGACATTGCGGCTTTTATACCATTGGAGCTCGAGTGGCCAAGTTTTGGTCAGTTGCAGCCTCTCTGTGGAGCCTGCTGAGCATCCTTTTGACATTACTGGCTCATTGCTCAAAGCATGCTTATTGCCTGGTGTGACAAGACATCCCAAGTTCATCTTGTACATTTTCTTCCCTAAACCCAAAATCAGTCAATTACCCAAAAAAGTCCCAGTTGTGTCTGTCAGTGCTATTCATTGTAACAAGGTTGGCTCTTGGTACCAGGGCTTTCCAGGCATGAGCAGTCAACTCCCAATTCTAATACAAGCTGCTTTCACTTAAGTTTGTATTCTGCTCCCACCTCCACCCCCCCACTACACACACACACACACACACACACACACACACACACACACACACACTAAATCACAGATCTCAAGCATCGGCATAATGAGGAATAAAGTATTCATTTGCTTCAGCCAGCAACCCACATGCAATAGTTGCTCCCCCTGTTCTAGCATGACTGTTGAAACATTCAGCGCACCCCCATCATCGGCATGCAGCACACACTTGCATTTCATCCTCACTAGTCTTGCTTCTACATGGCCTGTGGCTTGCCTAGTCATTAGGGTTGTGTGACTCTTGCTTTCTAGTGGACTCCCCAGAAGGGCTGTAGGAGAGCAATTCTCCCTGTGAGTTACATGTTGAGCATGAAGCTCTGTGCACTTCCTGTGAGGAAGAGAGAAAGGAGAGAAAGAAGGTAGCTTAGGCTGTGGTTCTCAGTTCACTTCATATTATTTATTATTATTACTTTATTTAAAAGTAAGTTTAGTTGGGTATAAAATCCCTGGTTGCGTTTTCCTTGAGAATCTTAAATGTGGTATTCTTATTTTCTTCTTGCTCTATTCTGACTTTCTTTCCTTTAGAAGCCATTTAATTTTTTTTAAATGTTAGTATTTAATTAACCTCCCTGGGTGGCTTCAAGCCACCAGGACACAGGCACCTCCAACACCCTTCATCTTCTCTTCAGCTCTTCTGCTGAAAAATTTGGCTTTCATGATGACAGGCTGCTTAGGGAGCTTTCCCTTCCCCAGAACTTTGTAGTGGCACAACATCAATGATGGGAGCAGCTCCAGTCTTGTTCTTTGCAGCGTTGACACGTGTCTGCTCACTGACCAGTGTCCACAATTTATCCAGGTTGACAGTCAGACAGAAGCTCTGGTTCCTCTTTAAGTGGTAATGTCTCATACCAACTCTCCCAAAGTAACCTGGATGATATTTGTCGAAGTTGATTCTGTGGTGATGCATACCTCCAGCATTCCCACGGCTTCCTGGGTGCTTGCAGTGTTTACTGATGCGGCCATGGCTCACGTGGCCCCGGAGTTTCCGGGTCTTCCTCAGTCTGGATGGCATGGCGGCAGCAGAACGGGAAAACGCTAATGTTTTTGTATAGCTATCCTGAGATGTGTGTCCTTTTCTTTAAAATAAGCAGTAAGGAAAAATGTCTTGGTTGGCTGTGTTCATATTCCAAGGTTCACTGTGTTCCCCTTCAATATGTTATCTTAACCTCCTTTTTAAAGCTCAGGGAAACACTCTTGAATTGTAGTTTATTTTCACCATGTATTCTGTTGGTTACATTGGTTTTCCTCTACAAAAAGAGACAGTTTGAGTCACTTTGTGTCATTATTATCCTCTTTTCTGGGGTCAGAGGGGCAGACATTTGCTATGTAGCCCACGCTGGCCAAGAGCTTGCTGTGCCTCTTCCTTACCCTCCCAAGTCCTGGGAGTACAGTCATGTATGATCCTGCACCACATATCTCCATTTTTAAATTGAGAAAACTGATAGTGACCAGGAAGGTTATTGAATTTGTTCAAGGTCCACAGCTCTGCCCGGTTCTGAACCCTGAGTTGGCTCCAGGACCCTGACACTTGGTCCAAATCTGACACAGTCCTCCCATGCCTACAACCTGTGTTCCTTCACACAGTTGCTCTCATATGCCTTGATGCCTTGCTTCTCCATGAACCAGTGGCCCTGGCATTACTTGGGGACCCACAGAAACACAGAATGCCAACTGTCTGAGCCAACATGATGGGAGTCTTACATTTTTGAAAATGCCAGTAAACCTCTTTGCCTGTGAGGAAGAGAGAAAGGGTAGCTTAGGCTGTGGTTCTCAGTTCACTTCATATTATATCCCCTGAAATCATGTAAAATCTAAGTTGCCAGACCAGAACCTCTAGCAGTTGGATCACAGTGTCTGGGAGTCAAATGTTCCCAGGTACAGTCAAGTTCACTAGCCCATGTATAAGGGCTACTTGCTCCCAGGTACAGGCAAGTTCACTAGCCCATGTATAAGGGCTACTAGCTCCCAGGTACAGTCAAGTTCACTAGCCCACATGTAAGAGCTAGCTCCCTTAAGCTCCCTCCCTAGTGCTGGTTCAGTGGAACCCAAGATTTGGTCCTGGTAACAAGTCCCCCAGAGGCAGGGGTGTTGCTGGCCCAAGGTGTTTCTAAAGTGAAATGAAACTGCTCAGGGTTTCCTTCAACACTGCCGGTTATGACAAATGGGAAGGGAGGCAAAGCCCCTGCTATGGCACCGGGGTCCTGGTGAGTTGTTTCTGAGCTAAAATAATGAATTCTGACAGAACGGGAGTGGGGCTCCAGGCTCTTGAGGGGCCGTCAGGTACCTCACACCTAACGTGTATTGGTGCTTGTGGGGCAGGCTGTGATTCCCAGGGCCCAGTGGGCCAGTCCGTATCCAGCCACTCCCTGGCGCCCCAGGGCCTCAGCTCCTGCAATCTCAACTCCCTTTTGCCTGCCAGTGTCCTTACCACCCATCTACGGGTTCTTTCCCAGCCTATCTATGCTTCTCTTGCTTTTTTCTGACTTGCCGAGTCCGGAAAGCTTCCTTGGTTTCGACTAAATTAAAGCTTTTTAGTCTTAGCCATGAAACTAGGAAACGTAAGCCAGGAAAGGGGCCCCGGTGACGAATGCCTAGGAGACGTGGCGTGACCGAACTTGATCAGCTCTCCACTCTGACTCCATTCACGACAGGCAGCATTTGGTCTGGTGGCTGCCGTGCAGCAGGATTTAACATGCACGGTTCTCACTCCCGCTTATAATTTACGTACTTTTCTCCCTGGCAAGACCTGAGCAACTGTCGTCAGCAGGTTGTGAGGGACTTACCTCCCACGAGGCAAGTCTATGTTGGGTTTAGCGATAGCCCAGAGAATACGCCTCACCTCCCCTGGCCTGTGCGGTAGAGTGGAGATGATGGATTCTGAAAACAAAGACTGGGTGGGTCCTGCTTTCTGGGGGTTCCAAGTCCAAGGAACCCTCACTCACAGCTCACTTGAGCTGACTGCACCTGAGATGGTCGAACACCTCCCCAGAATTCCACGGGGTCAAAGGTAACCTCTATCACGGAGCAAACTAATCCTTTTTTCCCCCCCAGGCTTCCCGGGTAAGGAAAACGGAGAGCTGAAACTGTCCGATGGGCAGGCGACTAAGTAGGACTCTGAAGTCCCAGCCCCCAACACGCATGCAGAGTCTACTGGCCCTCGTTTGGCGCCAGCATCAAATCGGTCAGGAAAAGCCGCCCCAAGACCTGAAATTGTTCAGATAGCCCAGAGGTCTCTTTACAAAGACTCTCAGGAGACGTTCATCCTAGCTACTCTCTAAAGGACAGCCGAGGGAAGGCTTCCTTTCCCAAACGAGGTGTTTCGACAACCTCCCTGAGACCACCGCCCTAGCTGGCAAAGGATCCAGTACCCACCAGGCAGGCTGGTCAGCCTCTGCGGAGAGGTCTCTGCTTGCCTGTGACTGGCCAAAACAGGTTCATGTTCTCCGCCTCCCTCCCCCCAGCCTACCACCACCTCCCTGGGGCCTGCTATTTAATGGTGGGGTTTTGAAGACAAAAATAAGAGGAGATATATCCTGGCCCATAAGTGAGTAATTAGCCTAATGAAAACTCACTTTAGGGGTAGCTAATTAGCCAATAGAGGACAAACAATGGCGGAGGGAAGTCCCTGGGGGATTGAGAAACCCACTGGATGCAGACAGGCTGTCTCTGAGTTCTAGAGGTGGAGCAAGGCCCTGCAGCTTTAAGCATCCAATTAATTAGGTGAGCTTATCTGAGGCGTCTAGGATCCGGGCCTCAAGCCAACTACCTTATATGTCCCACAGTTAAGATTCTTGCCTCACCCACTGGTTCTCAGTGTAGTCTCCAGGAAGCTGCATCTGCGTCACCTGGAAACCCAGGCTGCTGAGTCAGAACGCATTTCTGGTAGAGGATCCCATGGGCTGTGCTCCACAGGCTGTCCACGTGATCCTGGTAGAGGCTTAGATTGGAAGGTCACTGCTTTAATGAGATTCTTTTAGCTCCTTTAGGTGAGACTGAATGGGGATCCACCAGAGGTAAGAGGGTAGAGGTCACAAAGAGGGCCTTAAATTCAGCTGGCTGTGGCCTTGAGACTTGATAGTTATGCAACCTGGTTCATGGGTTTCCTTGACTCTGGGATGGGGCAGATATAACTTCTTCAGGGAAATCGTGTCAGGCATTTCAAAGTTTGTCTCCCCGGGGCCAGGTATCGCAGGCCTGAAAACACAGCTCCTTGAGAGGCTGAGGAGAAAGACATGGTCAAGGCCAGCCTGGGCTTTGGGATAAGCTCCAGCCTGGCCTGGGTGACATAATGAGACTGTCTCAAAATAACAACTACAAAGAGGCCGCAGGGGCCCTCTTCCTGAGGCGTCCTATCAATTAGATGAGCTGATCTGGGAGTGTAACTCAGTGGAAGAGAACAGAGAGCTTGCTTGACCCTGGAGTCAGTTCCCAGTACTGCCGAAAAGAACCGCCCCCCCCCCCAAACAAAAACAAACATAAGACACACACACACACACACACACACACACACACACACACACACACACGCATGCACGCACGCATGCACGCACACACACAGATTGAGAGAGAGTGCCTCTTCCTTGCTACTTAAAAGGAAGTCTGAAAAAAACCTAATTTATGCCTAGGACAAAAATCTCAAGATAGCAGATGGCTACATCCATGTATACAATGGCTACATCCATGTATACAATGCTGCCCTTAATGCATTTCTAATTAACTTTTTAAAATGTTTCTGGGCCTGAGTAATTCAGCTTAGCCTCTGAGTCCTGAGGATAAGGATTTATTTTTTTTAAGCAGAAATATGTTTTCCAGTGCTTTTATCCAAATAGTTTCAAAGATTAGATTAAAACTCTCTAAAAGTGAAATTTAGCTGCATGCACTTACACTCTGGGGGGCGGGGTGATAACTTTTGTTGTGTTTAAAGAGATGAAGAACAGATCATGTGATGCTTTTGTTTTAAATTTGTAATTAAATTTTAGAAAACTAAGCAACATTATTTGAGCACTTACCTTACCTTGTAATGGAGAACAGTTTCACTGTATTGTACACTGTGTGGCTTCCTGTTATAAAAATAGACATCTTTAACAGAAATTTTAGAAAACACAAGGAAATGTGGAGAAGAAAAATAAACCCCATCCTTTCACTCACAGGAAATAGCTATTTTAGTCAATCCTTTGTACCATTTTTCTGCTTAGATGTATAATGTTCATATGCACAAAGACTTGTAAAAATTAATGCTGCTGCTGCTGGGATCCCCCAAATCCTATTTAGATTCCCAAACTGACTATGTCACACGTCTGCACACATGCACTTAGCGTGCTTGCAGAAAGAGAGAGTCTAGAATGGTTTACTATGACTGAGACTCTCTGCTGAAAGGATAGCAGGGACCAGAGTCAGTTAAAAGAAAGAAAAAAAAATGCTTGAGATTGTAGAGAAAGTCAACAGTGTCAGGATTTCCCTTGTGGCCAGAAGTGGTGTTGGCCTGAGACACTGCACCACAGACAGGCTTTCTGCCCGTGAACTAGGTGCACCTGCGGGAACAGGGCAGTCAACTATCGAACGTAGAGTTCTGATCTCCTTTCATGGACACGGAATGTTTTGAATCTGTCTCTTTGATTTTTCTTCTCATTGTGCAATCTATGTGAGGGAGAAACTTAAACCAAAAGCTTTATTGTGAAGCTAAACTTCCCTTGACACTGGCATCCCGTGGTTACACTGGTGTTTCTCCTAACTGAACATTTATTTACTTATGTTCTGTAAGAAGAGAATGTGTGGATCAAAAACACCGTTGAGGTTTGGCTTTGTTTTTCTCACAAAACAACCCAAAGGTCACAGAATAATAAAATACAGCACATCCTGAAAGCCAGCTTGATCTGTGGAAAGAGTTCATATCTTTGTGTGTGTGTGTGTGGATATATATATGCATATACACATATATATTGTATTACTATCACCTGTGACTTTCAAAGGTAGTGTAAAATGGGGCTGACCATAGAACATGTGGGCCTTGTAACCACTATGCTTTTAAATATCCATCCTAAAAAGTGCAGGTGCCTCCCATTCGACAGAGTCCCTGCCACGTGACAACAAAAGATAAGTCAGCTTCACACATGGCTCTGAAGTAACCACAGGGCTAGTTTTTCCATCCGTACGAAAGAATGTTCCAACATCTTCAATGACCGAAGATAATCCTCTGTCATCATCTCGTGCATCTAGGTTATAAAAATATATGCGCGCCTTTGAAGAAAGGTCTTGGTCCACTGATGTCAGCTGCAGGTCAGATTATGGAAAACTGGCATGGCTACAACAGGGAATGGAGCCTGCTTGTGTTTTCACTTGGTATTTTGGACAGAGAATTTCACTATGCAGTTTTCTATTTGGAGATCTAATTAAGGCATGAGGAGTGATTGATTTGAGATGTGATCAACTGTCGGCCAGCTTCCAGGGTTGGCGGCGGAAACACTTTCTACCGAACCTCACAAGGAAAAACATTTTGTTTCAGAAATGAAGACCTGAAAAAGATGTTTTATGTAGATGGGGAGGGTCCGAACAACATGGCATGTCTCACACCAAGTTAAGAGAGCACTTTTAAAGAGACGCCGTGTGTATGTAGACTCATCAGCTGCATTTCCCCCCTTGGTAGGAAGTTTGTCATCTTTGATAAATCGGGTGGGTATGCTTTCCGAACGGAAGTATTAAGATTGGCAGTGCATTATCAAAATAACTTCTAGGTGGGGGAGCTGCCAACAGAGGGCCAGGACAGGTGATAAATTGGGAAGGCGGCTCCTCAGCTGGCTTTAGAGAGATGGCCTGTTCTTACTGCTGTGTGCTGTAGGGTGGAATGGCCATGTCAGACATGCTCTCGCAACGCACTTCTGGCGTCCACCATCGCCACAAAGCTACTCTCCAGCGTCTGTCCTGGCCACCAGGAACCAGTCAGAGCTCACACCCTTCTCTCCAGGAGTCCTCTATGCTAAGCCTGCTGAGACTTTTAGTCATATGACTTTGGCTCTAAATGGCCTCTCCAACTCACTGAGTTCTGCAAGCAACCTGACAGCGGGTACACACTAGGCTGGGGGAGGGGCAGGGAACACGGTCTAAGCACCTGAGCACCCGAGAGCCTGAAGGGAGGGTAGGGAGAGGAGTTGTCCTTTCTCTTCTGCCTCAGCTTTGGTGACCAACCGCATGGGAGCGAGGTCACCGAGAATCGCAGAGGATTGCCGTTGGCTTCCTCCAGTCTTTGCCACCATGTTTATGTTCTCCAAATCCAATACTGGGGAAGGCTATGAAAGAGACACGATCATTTTCTAAGCCTTTGATGACCCCTGTGAGTGTGGCCTCAGGTCTCGGACCATAGTTAACATCAGCAGCTCACTTCTCTCGACCACTGGGGAATGCTAGGCCTCTAGATGACAAGCAGCTATCGTAAGTCAGTGTGGTGGCTGATATTCAATCCCAACCTGACAAGGTCTAAAATAACCTGGGAGACCCTGTGTCTGTGAAGGAGTTTCCAGATTGCATTAATTGAGGTGGGAAGACCCGTTTTAAACACGGGCCGCAATCCCAGGGGCTGGAGCACCAAACCAAATACAAAGGAGAAAGCTGTAACAACATTTACCTAAACTATCCTAGTATTAATAAAAATTGAGGAGTCAGAAATTGAGATGAAAACCCCGATAAATCCAAGGAACAGCAGAGGGGTGATAGGCTGACCCTGCTCTCCATGTTTTCCTGATCCAAAAGTGCCAGAAATCTCAGCCCCTGCTCCTTCTCACTTCCTGTTCCTCTCTATCAGACTTCCTCAGTCCTCCAACATCTCTATGGCTAATCCCAGTCAGCCAATCACTGACTCCATCCTTGATTCACCATGGCTTTCTTGGCACAGCGGATTGGCAGCATGAGCAATGTTCTCCTGCAGCAGAAAACCAGCCTTAGTCTGTGCGTCTTGACTGCAGGTACAATGTGACCAGCGGCTCCCAGCTGTTGATGTCCTGCCTTCCTGGCCATGATGAGTTGTCTTCCCTGGAACAGCGAGACAAGACAAACTCTTCCTCTCTTATGTGGCTTGTGTGGGTGACTTGATCACAGAAACAGGAAAGGTAACTAAGCAAGCAATCAAGAGCACAAGAGGGCATCTTTATGGCGTGTTTCCCCAAACATCCTCACAGCCTGCTCTTCACCACCCCTAGGGGACATGTCTGAGAGGCCTCTGCCCCCTCTTACTTTCCTCCATTTTTGTAAAGCTGGTAAGGTTCCTGACTGCCTGGCACCCCGCTCCATGGGGTAGGCTTCTCTCCAGACCTGAAACAGCAATCTCTGTGATAACCCCTGAGCACGAGACTGGTGAATCTTCCCAAAACAGATCTTAACGCTCGACCACAGCATGTTTTGGGATCTTTCTGTCTATCTCATATAGCAAGTTTGTGTTCTCGTACCCAAAGGTTGAAACCTGTGAGGGGAGAGGCAGTCTCTGCACTGGAGCAGATTGGGGAACTGTCTTTAGAGAACTGGAAATGTCTGGATGTAAATTCAGGTGAAGCTCCAGGTTGAGTCACTTGCTGGTATTAAAGGTGGACCCTGAAGATCATTGTAACAATCGCCCTGACTTAGTGAACCCTGTTCATGTCACCCACTCTCCTGAGTACAGCACCCATATCCTCCGTGGTGCTCCAAATACCATCAAGAGAAAAGAACTTTCACTCCCTTAAGCAGGCAGTGAAGCTGAGACTCGGAGTGCCAAGGTTTACCCGTGTTCATGCATCCCATTAGAGGCCATTTCAAACTCCTGGCCAGCTTCCCTTCAGCTCTTCACTATCTCTAGCTATTCTTCGGCCTAGAATTGGTGATCTTGAAATTCAGTTGAAATAGTTTTTTTTCAGACTTACGAGTTCTTTTGCTCTGAAAGGAGATAATAAGCTGGCCTAATATTTCTGACAAATCACTCAAAAATTAGAGTCTGTAATAATAAGTGCCTCGCGAAATTATGCAAAGGTCTTTAAAGCATAGCCGAAGCCCTGGGAATTGGAGGAGCAATTCCCTCAAGATTGTGTGGACAGATAAATCCAGCTGTTAACCATCACCCCTATGATAAGGACCAAATCCTTCTCTCCACAACTGCCTTCTGAAGGAAATAATCACATGGCAGTGATAATACAGTGAGAGAGATGCCGAGACTGTGGCCCTCACCAGGGACAGGAGACTATGGCAGAGGTGTTGTGGGGACAGACGCTTTCCCACGCCAGACTTAGGGTGTGCATGTGCACGCACGACTCCTGGTACCGTTGCCTGCCTCTGCGGCCAGCACCGTCTTAGATTCAGACAGCGCACGCTCCCATCACTTCCTTTCGTTTGAGCCACACAGCACCAGGATCTCCGTGGGCTCTCTAAAGATAACACTTAGGATGCTGCCAGCAGTGTTTTGGATTTGCGTTCGAGGCATCAGAAACCTCATTGTCATACAATCAGGCAGCGCAGGATGGAAAAAAAATGAATTATGTCTACTAAAGAAGCCGACACTACATTTCCTGTGATTGTAATCTCAAGGGTAACTTTTCATGTTCCTGTGGCAGGGTTTCTTGATAGCAGTTGTTGAAAGTTTTAAAAGTTGAGCTGGGCTTCATTTGAGTCCAGAAGGACATTGGCTTGGGGTTTTGGCAAGGATCTTATCATCTCTTGTTAATTCTTGAATAGCCTTCCCTGGGCCTGGTTGCCCAATGGCATTGAATCCTAGATCCTAGGAACATGACTACCCTTGTACCCTAGGAACATTTATATGTAACACAAATTGCTAAACCGTCTTATTAATAAAAACCCAGAGCCAAATAAAATATCACCACATTTATACCAAAAGATGGGCATTCAGCTGTCTTCCAGTTGTTCATCTAATGCCCTCAAAGTGTGAGACCAACCAGGCTTTGTAAGGAATGCCTATATTTGGCACTCCTAGGACAGACAGTTCAAGACTAATGCCTACTCCAGGAGAAGCACCATAATGGGCTGACTAAGCATGGTCACAAACTTTGAGTGACTCAGGACTTTGGAGCATGGAAAATGCTGTCTTACTACATCTAAGTATGGGAAGAGGACATAGAAATGGGTGGATTGTCTGTTCAGTGAACGGTAGGGTGGGCAGATGGATAGAGAGATAGTAAGTTTATATAATGGCATTGGATCTAGACAAGATTTGCTATTCTGTGATTTCTTGGTGATGTGACATCAGGATATTTATATGCTGCTCCAAAGCCAAGTTCTCCCCCTCTAAGATGGGGATGACACTGTTTGCCTGGCATGTTTGTTAAGGGAATAAACCATGAGGCCTGTAGAGCACCAGGCAGGTAGTAGGCCCTCAGCAAAGAGAACAGCCTTTCAGTCACATTAGTGGTGTCTAGAAAATCTTACTGGGGTTTAAGCCAGGCTCAAGAAAAAAGTGGACTGAGATGGTGGGAAGGAGGAACAGGGTGGTTTGGGATGCACCAGAACCTGTGCCTGGAACTGCAGAGGCTGCTGGGTTGGGGGGCAGGGAGAGGGGGCTGCTATAGAGTCATGGGTTGGGAAAGGCAAGTCAGAGCCTGAAGACTAGCCATGGTGAGGAGCTTCCCCTGGATAGCAGCAGAGGTTTCTGGAAGGCTCAGAGGGAACTGGGGAGGCTCCCAGGGGCCCCCTTCTTCCACTGCCTGACTTTGACAACATCCGGACTTCCTCTGACCTGGGAAGCTCTGTTTTTAACAGTATTTATAGTTCTCTTTACCTTTTACAAGTGACCATGACTTCCTGTGTCCACAGCAGCTGCAGGATCCTGGCCATGAGCTCTCTTCCATCCCCAGGGAGCAGCCTCAAGGCTGCAGCAGACAGAAACTCTCAGATGGCAGGAAGTCAATGTGGTTGAAGGTTTTTGTTTTGTTTTGTTTTGATTTGATTTTTTTTTTTTTTTTTAAGGCAAGGTCTACTCACATGACCCAGACTAGCCCGGATTTCCCCATTAGTCTAAGACTGACTTCGAACTCACGGCCACCCTCTTGCTTTAGCCTCTCATGTGCTAGGATTATGGGCATATGCCACTACATCTGGTGCCAATGAGTTTTGAAGATTAGAGGGTACTGAGGGAAGCAAAGCCTTCAACCTCAGTTGACTCAAAAGAGCATCCGACCGTGTCCTCACTCACCCTCTCGAACAAGGCTCCAGAACAGGCTGTGTCTGCAGATCCGGGGCACAGTTCCAGGTGCTTGGAGGCTCCTCAGGGCCAGGGATTCTGGGGAGATACAGTCTCTCTGGCCACACTGACTGCAGGGAGGCCGGCACAGTAACCTTGAGCCTGGAAAGTCCCTTCTGTAGGAGGCAGCAGAGTCCAAGGCAGTGATGGTTGCCTTTGGGAAGAGAGAACCCAAGAAATGAAAGTTCTCACTATCCACCTGGTCTGAGTGGGCAATTCACGGATACCATGCAGGGAAACTGTGAATCTATATTTAGGCTAGTGAGTTCATTTTATGAGGAGAACCTGCCCTCCCTCTTCTCCCTCTCTATCCCCCCTTTCTCCTCCCCATCTCTTTCTTTCCTTCTCTTTCTCTCTCTCTCTCTCTCTCTCTCTCTCTCTCTCTCTCTCTCTCTCTCTCTCTTTTCTTTGTCTTTCTTCTTCTTCTTCTTTTTTCTTTGTGGTATTTCTCTGTGTAGTTTTGGTGCCTGTCCTGAAACTCACTCTATAGACCAGGCTGGCCTCGAACTCAGAGATCTGCCTGCCTCTGTCTCCTGAGTGCTGGCAATAACAGGCATATGCCACTATGCCCAACCAGGACCTGCCCTTTCAATCAGACACATTTTCTTTTACGAACTTTGTGTATCAGTTGACACAGTCTCACTTCCTCATTTTGCCCACACATATATACTCACTGTGGTGATTGGACCATTGTCACACAACCCGTCTACACCAGGGGAGATTCTCAGCCTTTTCTACTCCCCTGACACCATGAGAGCCTAAAATAAGCAGCCTTCTGTGACATTCTAATTCTGGCTTCAAGACAGAAATTAAGCACGTGAAGGCCTACTTAGAAAGCCCTCTTACCTACCACGAGCCACACCTGCCTTCCAGCTCTCCTTCCTCTGCATAGCCCCCACCTACCTGTCAGGCTAACTTCCGGTTAAGGGGACACCTCTTGGTGCTATGCATGCTGGCTGAAGCTGGTTCTTAACTATCCAGCACTGTCAAGGAGGTAGAGTGGGCAAGCTCTGGCTCAGGTGGATACTCACTTGGCAAAGAGCAGTTGGGAAGTAACCCGGAACAAGAATTTGGGGTGTGGCGTTGCCTTCTGCTCTTTCCCTCTCCTTCATCTGGATTCCTACCTAGCCATAATGACAAAAAGCCCACATGGACACTGACAGCCTGGGACTAAGTCCCAGCTCCGTTATGCATTGCTGATGAACTTTTTTGCAAGTTTCTTGTCCTTCTGCATTGGGTTTCCTCTAGGTGAGTACTAGGCATCTGCCACTGGCAGAGGCTGGCCCTCGACAGTGGAGACGGTCCTGCCACAGGGCCACCCTGGTCCTCCCAGTCCGGGCTTTTCCTAGCAGTCAGGGTTGCTGTGTCGTTGTTAGATTCTCTGGCCAATGGAATGTGATCCTCCACTCTTTCTTAACCACCTGCTGGGAGAGGGGGTGTCTGACCCAAGGGCCTTGGGGAGTGATGGAGCCACCATGTGAAGGAGCCTAGGACCTCAGGTTACCACATGAGAGGCTGACTGCCAAACATTTTCACTGAATACCTAATTGAAAAAAAAGACAAATTAATAAAATTAAAGGAAAATTGTTACACTAAAAGGCTTAGAATTTAGGGTGACTTTTTATAAAGGGTATCCTGTCCCATTAGGTTGTTGGCAGACTTAAATAAACTAGCATAGGAAACTCTCTAGAACACTTTCTGGGACATATATAAATGATCTATATACATGAGTACTGTTGTGATGGATGCCTAGGTAAATTAATGAGAGAGAGAGAGAGAGAGAGAGAGAGAGAGAGAGGAAAAGAGGGAGTTTGTAAAGGCAGTGTGTTTGTGTGTGTGTGTGTGTGTGTACAGCTGTAAAGTTTACATTTTGGTGACAAAATATGAAATTAAAGAAAATTATGTTGAGTCATTTATTAATTATTATTATTTATTAATATATTATCATGGTCCTTAATGCAAAACCAGTTCCTTCAGATCGATATATTTTTAGATGAGGTAGACAATTAGAACATTCCTTCTCAACCAAATATAGTGTTCATGCAAAAATAATTTCTATTTTTCCTCCTAAATCATCACTGATGTGCCCATGTGAGGGATGGGTGAGTAGATGAAGCCAGACTTTCTGTGGTGCTCTGCAGCCTGTGCCGGAGTTCCCCTTACAGTGCTGCCTTTCTGTCCCCACAAACAAAGCAGAGCCCCCAAGTCACAACTTCATCACCACCAGGATGATCCAGCCAACCTACCACCATGTCTTCCTCACTGCCCAGGACACCCCCACAAGTCCCCCTTGACCACTTCCCCCTGCCCCACATCCTGCCTCTTCCACAGAATCGCAGGCTTTCCTAGGGAAGAACCCAAAATGGCATGGATTTGGGGGGGGAGGGTACTTGCTATGGACTATGAGCTAATATAGTGAATAAAACAGGTAAAAATCTCTCTGAAGCTCACATTTGAATGTAAAAAGCTAAAGAATACATAAGTGAAACCATGACATATTAAATATGATAAATGCAAGCAGAAAACAAGTCAGGAGAGCATAATAATTTCAGAATGCAATTGGAAGATGCCCTTTTAAAGCCAGGTGATAAAGACTCATGGAACAGTAAAGCATTTATGGCAAGGCTGGAGAAAGTGATGGGGTGGGTGCGTGAGAGACTAGGAGGAACACACGGGATCAAGCGAGGCCTCCGGGGGCTTCACAGGGAAGGTATCTTTGACTTTGGGTGAGGAGGAAGTCCAGGATGATTCCAGGCAGAGGATGGCAGGACCTGACATATGTATTGGAGGGTTCATGCCGGTTGCTAGATGGAGGATAGCCAAGCACAGGCAAAGCGCGGATCCAGGAGACCAGGACAGGAATCTTGGCAAGAGATGATAGAGTATGGTGACTTGGGCCAGGATGAGGACAGTAGGAGTGGAGATTTTACATATATTTGAGGATAGAGCAGGGCAGTTTTCAGGCTGACTGGAGGTGGGAGTCAAAAATTGACTCCATGGTTTGAAGCCTAAAAAACGTGAAAGCCTTACCGTGTAATGAGACAGAACAGGAGCAGGCTACTGAGAGAGGATGGGTTTCCTTTCTGGGTAGTGTGTTAAGTCTGAGATGCATGTTCCCCATCCAAGTGGGGATGGCAAGTATGCAATAGGAATTCAGGGGAAAGGTCCAGGCAGGGGAATAAATTTGGAAGTTGTCAGCATATAGATGGCATTTTAAGCTGGGAAGCTGGCTGGGATCATAGGTCAGAACACATGGCTAGAGCGGACATCAAAGAAGTGTTCCCCCATAGTAAGGGGTCTGGAAGCTGAGAAGGAATAGCAAAAGAGACAAACCAGAGGAGTGGCTACTGGGAGGAGCACCTGGCAAAATACAGGATTCTGGGAGCCAAGGGAAGAAGTGCTTCCAGAGGAGGTGGATAAACCACCATTGAGGGTCAACACACTGAGGGCTGAAAATGGACCACTGTAATGTGGAATCTTCTAGAGACTTAACAAGAGCAAACTAGGAGCCAAAGGCCGACAGGAGTGGGCTGGGAAAAGATCAGAATAGGGAGAAGTGGACACGGAAAACTCAGACGCAATCTGTTCAGTGAGTGGGACTGTAACAGAAGCCACTAACCAAGACACAGCTAGAGGGGAACACGAGGTCAACAGTGAATTTCCTTCAGGCAGGCTGAACTGCATCGTAATTAGATACGCTGACCAAAGCGGCCAGATAATGATAGTAAGTTTTCTGTAAATGTAAATTTTCCCTTTTGTCCTGAAGATTGTTTTAATTTGTGAGTAATCCGATTTCTGCAAATCTTTTAGTAAAATTAATCTGCACAAAGAAATGCTATTCTTGTCCCGTTTCCCTGAAGCACTGGACAGGACATGCAGGCTGTTGTCTGAGAAGCTGAATTTAGAGCAAGCTTGCTGGTCACCCCAGCCTTCTTGGCCGCCCCGGCCTTCCCGGCCTCCACCCGGCAGCAGAGCTGCTCTGTTGACGCTCCCTCCCTCTACCTCAACACAGGTTAGGCCTGACTGGATTCTTGGAGCCTCCCACCGTTCCAGGAAAATAGACTCACTAAGAAGGTGATTCTATTCCAGCAATAATAAACAATCTTATATTACTCCCTTTGAAAGCTCAAACTCTAGCAGGTTTTTCAGATAAAAAGTATTCAGACTGTTTTTAATTATTCTGTTGTCCTTAACACCAACATCTAACAATCAAAAGACTTGGGCAACCAAATGATGTGGCAGCTGTGGTGGTGAAGCATCCAAGTGAGCTAGGAGCAGTGGAGGAGACACATGGGAGGCCCCCATGGTGACATCTAAACTGGGGTGATTTGACCCTCTTGGGCAGCTACGTGCTTTTGCTGATACTATGTGGGGAGGTTTGAATGAAAACAGCCACTATAGGCCCATAGAGAGTGGCACTATTAGAAGGTGTGGCCTTGTGGGAGGACGTGTGTCACTGGGGGTGGCCTTGAGGTTTCAAAACCTCAAGCCAGACTCAGTGTCTCCATCTTCCTGCTGCCTGCCAATCCAGATGTAGAACTCTCACTTACCTCTCCAGCACCATGTCTGCCTGCATGCTACCATGCTTCCCGTCATGACGAAAATGAACTGTAAGCTGCCATCTCAATGAAATCTTTCCCTTTCATGAGAGTTGCTGTGGTCATGGTGTCTCTTCACAGCAATAGAAACCCTGACTAAGACACCATGTTTTCTGTGTCTGTCAGAATCAACTTATGATTTAGGGCACTCAGACTCACTAAACGAAAGTGAAGATTTACTCACATTACAAAATGCTCTAACAGAATGAATCCCCGCCCCCAGGCATGCTGATCATGGGCACAACTGATGTCATTAAGAACCCAACTTTTGCCGGGCGGTGGTGGTGGTGGTGGTGGTGGTGGTGGTTGTGGTGCAGCATACCTTTAATCCCATCACTTGGGAGTCAGAGGCAGAAGGATCTGTGTGAGTTCAAGGTCAGCCTGGTCTACAGAGAGATCCAGGAAAAAAAAAAAAAGAACCAGAACCCATCTCTTCTCTCTCCTCCTGTGCATTGTCATCATTATGTGATGGCTTTCTAGAGGCAATAAAGACTAGCAACCTCTGGCAGCTCTTGATAATCTTAGGTCATAGCATCTGAAATCCACGGACAGAGAAGCCTCTTTCCTAAGAGTGCTAATTAATCCCTAGAAGGATGTTTGATTGGCCAATTTTGGGTCACATGTCAGTTCCTGAGTCTATCACTGGCCAAGCAGATAGAGAATTCTAATTTGCTAGGCCTCAGTCACAGCCTGTGCATGGATGGAGATGAGATCACAGGGAAGCAGATGCCCTAAAGGGTACTTAATATTCACTTGCCAAAGAGACAGGAGAAGCATGCTGAAGGAGCAACTGGACCATGGTATGTGGCTCCACTACTGAGGCCCATTTTCGTATAAAGGAAAGGCTTATTTTAGTGAGGGATCCTTACTGATGTTAAAGATGACCCAGGGAGTGAGGATGGAGTGAAGGGCTGGAAGAGTACAGACAGACAGACCCTCTTTTGTTACTGCTCTCAATTCTGAAATGAACTTTTAAAAAGAAAACGAGCCCAAAGAAACAAGGAAGATTAAATTTATGAAGGAAAAAAATAAAAAGACAATATGATAAAAAGTAAATCAATCCAAAATTCAACGGTTTGAAAAACCTAATAAATAGATATAAAACCTTCACTGAAGATAAAAGAAATCATAGAGCTAAGGATATAGGTCAGTGGTACATTTGACTAGAATGTAGGAGGCCCTAGATTCCACTCCCAACACCAAAAAAAGTATTGAAAAAAAAGAGTCAAGTATATAAGTTTGGAAATAAAAAAAAAAAGAGGCAAAATCATATACACAAAAGAAATCAAGAGTCACAAAAGGATGCAAAAAGCTCTAACTATTGATATCTAAAATATGCATATTCTGTCAGCAGTGTGTAAAATATCACCATCTAGTGAATATAACAAGCAGGACTACTTACTCTGGAGGATATGGAAAGAGTGACATCAGCCCCAGAATATTTTATGACCTGAGAGTTTCACTTGAGTTTTAACTGTTCAACAGAGATGGTTAAAAAATAACCGAAATAACTCTAGGCCATAGAGAAACTAAAGTTGTTTTGTAAATCAATATTAGAAGAGAAAAAAAAATCAATCAAAAATTAAATAAAAAAATTAAATCACCCAATAAGAATCCAGCAGTTAATCAAAATTAGTAACTAAAGGATAATTAATAATTACACGATTTGAAATTATTTCAAAATTCAACAGTTCCCCAGAGGAGAAAAATCTGTCACCATGGTTCACTATTACAATAATCTCCCAGTGATGTGTTTTTATTATAAAAGACAAATTACTTAATTTAAATCAGTGGTTCTCAACCTTCCTAAGGCTGTGACCCTTTAATGCAGTTCCTCTTGTTGTGGTGACCCCCAATCATAAAATTATTTTGGTTGCTACTTAACAACTGTAATTTTGTTATTGTTATGAATCATAATGTAAATATCTGATATGCAGGATATCTGATATTTGACCCCAGTGAAAGGGTTGGTCTACCCCTCAGAGGGGTCATGACCCACTGATTGAGAACAGCTGATTTCAATTAAAGTTAATAACAATATGTTATTCTTTGTGATTCTACAGTTTGGCTGGACAAAGGTGAGTAATTCTGTTCCACGTGGTGCTACTGTGTGACTTACATAATTGTCTCTGAAAGGGACTAACCAGCTTCTTATCATTTGTAGACTAACCCATTCTTTAATACAGACTGTACAGGACTCTAAGTGTGTGGGGACTTCTTCCAAGAGCACCGATGATTCTATTGTGCAATTGCTGATCCGGTTCTGATTGCATCATGCCTGCCCATGTCCAGTTGGCTGGGGTCACATGCATGTGTCAAATCAATGTGAGAAAGAAGAGCACAGAGGCAGGAAACACAGCAAGCACAGTTGTTCTAGGTAACAGTCTACCACAGTCAGCCAACCATGCATTTGATACAGAGTGAAAGCAATTTCAAATAAATACCTAAAACAGGTATGGAAGCCAAGAACAAACACTTCTACTGAATCAATGTTCAATTCTTCCAGACCTGTTAACAACAATCTGCTCAGCCTAATACTAACCTAAATAAAAAATAAATTACTATGAAGTTATAATTGTTATTGGAATCTAACAAATTAATTAAGAATTGAATCTGAAATAACTGTTATAAACATTGAAATAGCATGTTTATGTTGAGAATGTGGTTATATGCTTTGAAAACAGTATAATTTGGAGCTGCAGAGATGGCTCAGTGGTTAAGAGCATTGACTGCTCTTCCAGAGGACCCAGGTTCAAGTCCCAGCACCCACATGGCAGCTCACAACCATCTGTAACTCTGGTTTCAGAGGAGTTGATGCCATCTTATGGCTTCTGTGGGCACCATGAACATATGTGGTTCATAGTCATACATGCAGGTGAAACACTCATACACAAAAAAATTTTAAATTAAAAAAAAAGATTATTTTGTCAACACTACAGGAATTAAATAAGGAACTTGAAATGAGCTCTCTTCTGACAGCACCTAGAAAAGATAATGGGAAACACATTTCAATCACAGTAAAGATGGTCTTTTTATTAGAAATGAATTTAAAATGAAGGACATGAAATAGCAACATCTTATCAAAGATCTAAACCAAGATCTTAACAGATGGGGGAAATACTTCAGTCTTGGTTATGAATATAATATAAAGTCCATCTCACCAAAATTAAGAAATAAACATAATCAATTACTGTTGAAGAAGATAGACATTAGATTAAATTATCTCAAAACGTATGGTAGGATGAGGGCCCAAGAATTGCCAGGAGAAAGTTTTCAAATAGCTAAAGGTTAATATAAAATTAAATTCAAGGAGAGCATATAGTGAAAACTTTTCTCGCATCTGTATCTCACATCTGCTCAAGTAAGTCTCACATCTTACCAGACAGATACTTCTAGAAGGTTTTTTATATAGATAAGGAGCTTGACTTTGTCTATGGTGTTTTGCACAAACATCAGAATGTTCACACACTCCATCATGCTTCTGCTTGAGTCTATAAGATATTTGTAAGTGCACAAAGGTCTCTCTTGTCACCCACACTGTGGCTGATCTAGTTCCCATTTGATCAAGTTATACACACTTGGTCCCCTATTATTGAATATTGAGGTAGCTTTTAATATTCTGTCAATACAAGTTGTGTCCCAAAATATATACCTTTTCCCCTGGCAAGAACATTTGTAGAATCATTTCTGGAACACACAACTGCTGGGAATATGCATTTGGACTTTTGCCAGATTGCCCTCCCTGGGGGTCATCCCAAGGGGTCATGGTCTTACCAGCAATGAATAAGAATGTCTTTGCCAGAAACCTCATCACTGCTGTGTATTACAAAGCTTTTGGATTACTGCCAAGTCAAGAGTCACAAAATCTTTCTCCATACATTTTATTTTTGTTTTTTTCCCACTTGGAGTAATGTTGAATTTCTTTTTTATTTCTTAAAATATATTAAAACTTTACTATACAGAACTTACCAATAAAAAAAAAAATCACACATCGATGTTAACCAGACCCAAAGTCTGTACCTCTCAATGAAGTCCTGTACAACTTCACACTGGATTTTATACTTTCGCTATCAAAGATATGTCTATGCACTTATCAACCACCAAAAAAAAAAGAAAAAAATCCATGTCAGAGTTAAAACTAGAAGAACAATTAGCTTTATAACCTCCTTCGTGACTCAAGTGTCCATTAGACCTCATTCAGTCCTTCCTCATCACTTAATAATTTTTTTCCCTTCTTGTTCTCTTTCCTACATGCTGTACTGTACCCATGTGTGTATTTGTTTTCATAGGTACATAGAGAACATATGTTGTTTTCATATGTATCATAGGCTGGGACCTACATGTGAGTGGAGAACACGCAGGTTTCTTCTTTATCAGATCACATGACCTTTCTTATATTACACATTCTAAGTCCATCCATTTGAGCAGCTTATAAGAGCTTAGGCCATAAGTAAAAAATCAGTTGTAGATGAGCTGAAGACATACATGAGAACATTTACACAACACCAATACTAGGGCACACGTGCCAACTTGAGGGTGATTGAGTGCCTTCTGATTTGACAGCTGCAGAAGGACAGACAGGCAGAGTGGAGTAGAGAGAAAGGAAGAACCCTTTATGGAAAATGAAGTCCTATTGTCTGAATATTTGTTTCTTCTACCGAGTGCATATGCTGAAACCTAACTTTACCCAGGGAAATGGCATTAAGAGAGGGGGCATTTAGAAAATGGTCAACTCACAAGGGTGAGGTCCTCAGGCCTGGGGTTAGTGTCTCTGTAAGAGGCCGGAGGGAACTAATGAACTCCTTCCACTTTGTTAGCATTCAGAAGCAGTAGCTGAGGAACAGGCCCTCACTAGACATTGACTCTGTTCACCTTGGACTTTTCAG
Organism: Onychomys torridus; assembly: GCF_903995425.1. Lineage (NCBI taxonomy): Eukaryota > Metazoa > Chordata > Mammalia > Rodentia > Cricetidae > Onychomys > Onychomys torridus. The sequence continues at coordinate 55,506,586 of NC_050452.1, read as the reverse complement.
CCTCCAGTAAATTTCAGTTATTTATAAACCGCCAGTCAAGGGTCTTTTGTTACCGCCTCTGGATTAAGATACGAAGTTAGCAGATTAAGAACAGACCCTCAGAGAGCAGAAAGAGCAAATGGCTCAAACTTTTGCAAAACAAATAACACAGCGATGAACACCTGAGCAGAAAGCCAAGCCAGGGACCTAAAACCAAATCCACAGAGTCAACACATATAGAGAGAGACTCGGTTCATGTGCAGTCAGGAAGGCACTGGTTAAAGCGTCAAGGACACGTCAGTTCACTCGGATTTACTCTGGTTGAAAACATCAAAGAGACTTACAATTCCTGTTGCTGAAGGAAAAAAATTAGAGGGACTTTTGTACATTTCTGATTGGAAATCTATATGAACACGGTCCGTTTGGAAAGTGATTTGGCTACATCTGTCATGATTAAAACACACGAAGGTTTGACCCGGATGTCCCACTCCCTCCTAGAAGAAGCAAAGCTATGTGTACTGTTTCATAACAGTGGCAAAATACTAGAAACAATGCCCAGCTAGGGACTAGTTGACTATATCACACAGTTGTACCTTGGTACATTCAGCCACTAAAAAGAGTAATTTGAACCTTTAATCCCAGTACTCGGGAGGCACAGCCAGGTGAATCTCTGTGAGTTCCAGGCCAGCCTGGGCTACCAAGTGAGTTCCAGAAAAGGCGCAAAGCTACACAGAGAAACCTGTCTCAAAAAAACAAAACAAAACAAAATAAAAGAGTAATTTGAAAGCGAAGCAAGTACATTAAGAGCTCCTTAGGTACTAAGTATTAAGTGCACGTGCGCTCTCTCTCTCAATGGCAAATACCTTATGTATTGATCTTTCTAGATACTTGTTGATGTTGATAATCATATGAATATGGAGGGACACGTAGTGGAGGGACAGTGTTTCAGTCAGTTTGAGCTGATACACCCCCCTGAACAGGGTGGCTTTTCCCCCACAGGACTATAGGCTGGAAGTCTATGATCAAGGCAATGGCTGACTTGGTTTTGATGAGGTTTCTTCCTGGGTGGCTGTGTCCTCATGTGGCGGCTGCAGCTGACCTGGTATCTCTTTTCTCTCCATACAAGGGCAATCATCCCATTCACTAGGGCTCTGGCCTAGGAGCTAATTACCTAGCAAAGGAAGCAGTTTTGAATACCATCACCTCTTTGGGGCCTAGGGCCTCAATTTGGGGACTGGGGCTGGGGTGGACATTTGAACATTTAGATTATAGTAGACTAATGCTAAGTTCTCACATGTCCCTTGGGTATGGGGGGGTGGGGGCACTTCTACAGGAGAGAAGAAATAAATCAAGGCTTGTAACAGCAGATTCCAACACATCTGACGAGCAGCTCTTGCATGCATGAAGATTCCTCCTTGTTTCACAATGGAGAAAGCCAGGCTCCTAAGCCTGGACCTCACAGTAAGGCAATTACTGAACCATAAATATCATGCAAGCCTCCTGACTTTCCCATGGCTTGAATCTGAACCATTCCCAGATAAATATAACTAAGTCACGGGCGTAAAATTGATGTGCGCAAATAGATAAATGACAAAGACCTGGCTGTGTGGACTGGGAACTTGGAGCTGACCCTGTGACTGAAAGGTTCGTAAGTGTCACTCGGCTGTCGGCGTCAAGGTGGCTCCCTTGCTGCCCATGAGAAAGGAGGGACACGTGAGTGGCTGAAGGCACACACCCGCCCTGTGGTCTCACCCCAGTTGTCTCCTGCCCGTTTGTGGCAAACAGTACGCTCGGAGGATTAGCGTGGGGTAGGACGGGTGAACAGATGCAGCAGATTAGAGAGGAAGTCTGTTCCTGGGTGGCTCTGGCAGTCTGGCAGGCCCTGGCAGAAGAGGGGGAAGAGATAATGGCTAGGGGAAGAGAGTGAGGAAAAGTCTCCTCTTGTCGAATTCTGCGGTCATCTGGATGCTCCTGTTGGTGTGTGTGCTAAGACCTCCTTGAACTATAAGCAAGGAGAACAGAGAAGAAGAAAATGTGATAGGAAAGTCAGATTTTTCTGGAAACAAAGTGGGCAAGCTGACTCAGCCCCTTCGGTCCCTCGGTCTCTGAACTTGTTTCTGAGGGTGTAAGGATCTGACGGCCGAGGCTGGACGCATAGAATAGTAGTAAGTTTTGCAAAGCAAGTAGCTGGCTGCATGTTTCGGTTATTATTAAAGGTCTGTTGCTTGTGCTATCCTAGACTGGCATCTGGAAGTCAGTCAGGAAGGTGGCAAACTGCCTGAGGGAAACAGGGAGACCTCAGCCCCAGGACACAGACAGCAAGCAGCTAGGATCTGGTTTCTGTGTAGGTGCCCTAGCTGTGACAAGCCCAGAGAACTGTACACATCAAGGCTGCAGAGCCCAGGCTGAGCGGCCCAGCAGCAGTGGAAGAGGCATCCGGGTTTGTGGGGAGAAGGGTTTCCCTTCTTCCTCCATCAGACATCAGTGATCTGTCAGCCCCGCTGTGCCCACACTCGGCCTGGGCACCTTACAGAGAGCTCTCAAGTGTGTGGGAAGCTGCCAACCCAGTCCAGAAGGCGAGGTCTATTTTTAGTTAGGAAGGTTGAAGAGGGAAAATTTAAAGTTGACTTAAATCCTGAGACAAAGAGGAGGTGGACTGAGGCTGGAACCCAGTAACCTAGATGGAGCGGAGGAAGCAGAAGGCCGCCTTCTGGAAGCCAGGCCTCCACAGTGAGGAGATAAACCCGAGGTTGGAAGGAGGCAGGAGAGGTTGTCGAATGGCCCAGGGGCACAGTGGCACCCACTCAGGGCTTCAGACTGCAGGCCACAGTCCTTCCTTGCAGAAGTCAGCATCGGCTACCAGAGTCTAGCGAATCACCGGGCTCCTCTAAGCCTCGGTGTTTTTGCCTACCACTGGAGGTGTGCCACGTCACAGAATTTTTAAGAGATTTCTCAAAATGGAGGCAAAGTGTTAGCATAGAAATTGCTTCAGAAATGTGAGCTATTACTACTTTACAGAAGTCCTACTAAGAGCATAGGGTAATGGAAAAAAATCAGGGTTTGTAGACGCAGCACAAGACTGTGTGTGTTTGTGAACATGCTGCCTAGGCCTTTCCGCTGAGCAGCTAGGTCTGGACCTAGGATCCTGTACTCCTGTGCGACACTGTCTAGAAGAACTCTCACCCTAGGTTGTCTTGGCAGGATTCGAACCCTGGCTTCTGAAACCACTGGATGCCCGACCCATGATGCCCATTGCTTCTTCCCGTCCCTGCTTTACCCCATGGCATGTTCTAGGTATCCAGGGGCATATCATCCTCCATCCGCCCCTCAGCCACAAAGTGCCTGTCATTTCGTTTTTTTCTGCCCCTTTACATTCATCAACAAGTGGCCCCGGCACACCCAGAGCCCCACCTGTCCTCTCCACCTCTGACCAAACCCACTGCTCTTCACGTTTTGTCTAATCCTCCAGCCAACGAGACCTTGGGAGGGATGCCTCAAACCCCAGGTCCTATGATTACAAGGCTGAGACGTTTACATGTAACAGATTCCTGTTCCTCAGAGTGGGCCTGAGGGCCCTCCCTCCCTGACCTTATCTGGCTCCCAGCAGCCCTCCCTGAGCTCCGAGGTTTCACCCTTTGAAAGCATGTGCGGCTTTTTTTTTTTTTTTTTTTTTTTTTCTGACTCAGCATTAGCATAGGCCTTGGCTTCTTCCTGGAACCCCGTCTTCACCCCGCATGCCCCCAGCCTCTGCACCCATTGCTGTCCTCTCCAGAGAGACAGGAACTCTGCGACCACCCCCACCACGACCCCCAGTAGGTAGCTTGTGCTCTCCAGAGCTCAGTCTCCTCACCTGTGAAGTGGAGATCTTGACAAGAGTGCCCAGGGTTGCTAAGAGGATTATATGTACATTTCTTTAAATAGTGCCAGGCATGTGGTAAGTGCCCAATCAATGTATGATGTTAGCACATATTTATCTTGTGGAATCATGGCGACGTATTCACGCGTCTATCTCCTCAGGAAGCTCTGAGACAGGAGGGGTCTTACTCATCATTGCTCGCAGGCCAACTGGCAGGGTGCCTGGCATAAAGGAGCCACCTGTACTGAGGTCCTCAAGGGCTCTCGATGTGTGTCCTTACTTGGAATTAGTCTTTGCAGATGCAGCTGAGGTGAGGTCACACGGCATCAGAACAGGACCGCAACCTTATAGAAGACTGTGAAGACAACCCAGACGCAGTCACAGAGGAAGGGGGCCTGTGACAGAGACTTAGCGCTGCGCCTCTGAGCCAAGGAGCCACAGAGGTTGCCTGTAAAGCCAGAAGCTAGGGAGGGCGGTGCGGGAGTCGTGCGAGCCTGCAGAGGCGGGCAGCCCTCTCAACATGAATTTCTGTCCTTTAGGACTGTGAAAGGATGAATTTCTACGTGAGTGAAGGGATGAAGAAATAACCAGACACCTCTCCCAGCCCTCTGAAGCCCAGGACAGGGTGAACATCTTCCTTCTCTGGGTTTGCAGGGCTCTCTCAGGAGGGAGTCAGGACTCAGAGTTCTCGCCACCATCCACTTAGAGATGAGGCAGCAGCCACCTTGCCTCAGACCAGCTCAGCTCAACATGACTCGAGATGCCAGAGCCACCACCTGCCACCAAGACACTGTCGTCCTCTGCCCAGGAGGGTGGATGATTTTTCACAACCTACGTCACTTAAAGCCTTCCATTGTCTGGAAAATCCCAAGTGCCTGCCAGTGTCCGGTGCTGGGTTCATACTGTGTGCCCCAGCTCCTGCCCTGCCCAGCCTCTCCAGGGAAGCCTATCACTTCCCCTTTCAAATCTTAGAGGTAACACACACACACACACACACACACACACACACACACACACACACACACGGGAGAGGGGGCGGGTGAAAGCTGTATTTCCCAAGGGGGTCATTTGGCAAAGACAAAAATAGCTCAGAGAAACCACAGAGGAAATCATGTTTCTGACAAGAATCTCCACCTCTCAATGTGCCATGTGCTTGGCTAGTTCATTTTGTCCTATCCACACGTGGCATCACCCAGGCCATAAAAGCGCCCAGCCACTGTAGTCCTCCTCCTCCCTGCCCCCTGTCCTTCTCTCCTCTTCCCATACTCCTTAGCCTCTCCAGGTGAATCCCTGGAGGACAAGCGATGGGCTGAAGGCATTCCTCTACAGAACAATCAGGTGGCCAGGGCAATGCTAGCTAATCCAAACGATCACACTGGGTTTTGATGCAGCATCTTCTCTATCCCAGGCACCATTAACTTCATTTAGTGTTCCTTGCACCCCAAGAATGGCCATTCACTCCAATTTGGTGATGGGGAAACTGAGTCACGGGAGACTGATCCGCTTTCCGAAGGTTATGCGGTGAACAAGGCTCACAGGCCAGTAACTGCTGCCAGGCCACCAGGCCTGAAAGCACACTGGGGACAGGCAGAAGTCTTACCACTGCAAGAAGCACGCTCACACTGCCACTAGAGGCTCTACAATGAGCTCTGAGTGAGCTTTCGGTTGAGGTTCGAGAAACACAGTGTGTGCTTTTCTGAGCAGTACTCCATCAGGAACCCTTACTGAAACAGAAGAGCGTTACACTGGAGCCAGTGAAATATACATGGCCTTCCTGGACCCACCCTTCCTAGCAGGGTAAGCTTGCACAAGATGCCCCTACCTTTGGACCCCGATCTGTCTGACTGTGAAGGGCTAGCATAGGTGCAGTTGGGGCTAAATGGTTTTCCCATCCATCCACATCCTTCACCCTGTGGAGACTTGTGCAAAGTTCTGCCTGGTGAAGACAGAGATTCTCACCGTAGGTCCCATCTAAAGTTACACATTAACTTAGCTCATTGTCAAATTAAGAAGTTCAAAGCTAAAAGTCGTCTGCGGGAATCAAATTCAGGCATTTGATTTCTGGTTCCAAAGGCCAACTGAACTATTAGAAAGGTATTAGGGTGAACTGAATAAATCACTCGCTGCCAAGCACCAAAACTTCCTATTTATTGGGAAGACATGACGTACTGAAGTGAACGCTTGACTTTGATTGCAAAGACAGATAAGGCTTGGGCCCTGGCTCAGTGCTTATGATCACCTTCTCGGCCCAGATGATCCGGTTTCATTGAAGCCAATGGGAGCTAATAGTTAAAAGCCCACAGACTGAAGGGGCTGTTGGGAAACTTGGTGCTTTCATGAAGTCGTGAATTTTCTGACACATGTCTGGACAGGGAAGGTCACAAAGACACACTCTAGTGTGAAAGAAGGGTGTTGCCAAGTGTCATCTCCACATCCCTCCTGCTCCAAGCCCCAGGAGATACTTCTCTTGGACCATGCATGTCTGGGGCTTCCTTGTCCTCTGGCTCTCAGTACCCATGGCTGGGGAACTGGACAAGAAAAAAAGGCACATAGTGTTTTCTGCCTCAGCTTCCTGCCACACAAGCTGTACCTTGGCAGGGTTGCGGTTTTCTATCGTTGTGACACCTGTGTTGAGCAACCTCTTTCTCTTGACTCTAGCTCTCACTTTTGTCCACCAGGTAGATTCCCTGGGAGGTGAGGCTGCGAAGCCCGGTGTAGGGGAGTCGGGAAGTGGGTCGGGCGAAGGAGGGCAGCATCACAAGGCATCCAGCTTGGCATGAATGTGTACGGAGGAGCCACTGGGCTCAGAGCTCTGGGAAGCAGGATGAGCTTCAGAGTTACCCCACCTAAGCAGGGAGAAGGCAGGGCTCCCACCTCTTCAAATGTGGCAGCTCAGAAGCAGGGCTAATTCTGACTGACCTCCCACTGGTGTGAACATAGGGGGCAGCCCCTGTTCCTTGTGGCTTCCTCAGGTACCCATACCTCATTGACTCACCCCTCATCACTGTCTTCTGTCAGCCCCTGGAGGGCACCACCATGTCTTCCCTGCCCTGACTCTTTGAAAGAATGAAGATCCAAAACCCTCCATGTTTTCCTTCATTTTTCTGTCTGTGGAAGTGGATGTAGTAGATGCTTATGCCCCACCCACATCCCTATCTTCAGCCAAGGCTTCTTCAAGCATCTGTGGCTGTCTGTCTGAAGGGTTTTCTCCTGAGTGCCTCACACAGAGCAGGCCATTTGAACAGCTCTAAATGGAAGCCTGAGGGGAACTGGTGAATGATTCCTGGACCTTTTAGATTCTAAGGTAGGGTGACTCCAAAGTACTTCTAGAGTTTTCTAGAGGTCTGACTTGAACTGCTTACAGCAACAAGCTCCTGAACTACCTCCTGACTTACCTCCCCACTCCATCAGCCATGTCTGTATTAATACAGCAAATACCTAACACACTCTACTTATGAAGAAAATGAGGCTTGTTTAGTCCAGAGTTTTTGAGGTTCAAGTCTAAGATTGGGCAGCCCAGTTGGTTTTGAGCCTCTACTGAAGGTTCCAGATGCCAGTAGCAGGAGAGCATGACAGCATAATAATGAGCCGGAGGGAAAGAGGAAAAAATGAGGTTTCATAGCCCACACCTCCACTGGCTTAAGGACCTCCCACCAGGCTGTATTTCTTAAAGGCCTCCCAGGGACATTAGAAACCTTTGCATATTGAAGAACACTCTCTCTGTCCTGACTTGTCACAGGATCACAGCCTCATGAACCCACTTGCCTTTGAAACTCTGTCTCAGACTCTGCTTCATGACAACTCAAACCAAAACACCTGGAACGTAAATGGCAGCCCATCGAAACAGGCCATGCAAGCGCAGTGAACTGACTGAATTCCTTAGCAAGGTCCATAAAAGCCTTGAAGACCCATCTTCTGCTCACTGCCCCTTTCCCCTCCCCTTCTCCAGAACACGCCCCGCTTGACTTCTTTCTAGCCACCAGCCACGCTCAATCATAGGCAGTTCTTGGAAGGCTGCCTGCTCCAGTTTTGTGGCACTCTGCCACGCTGTTCTCCCTGCTGGGAACAGCCTTCACCCACCGGATATTCATTCATCCGCCTCCTACTTGTCTTTAAGATTTCCGTCTTCCCTGACCACCTTCACCCAGCAGACACCCAAACTGAGAGATGCGGACACTGTTTTGATGGTGCATGTTTCCCTCCACTAGACTATAAACTCCAGAATGCAGGAACTCTCTTATTTATCCTCAAATTCCCAACATGGTATTATACACACAGAGTAGGTTTTTAAATAAGTGCTTGAATAATGGATTAAAAAATCAGTAAAGGAACAAAACATTTAATTTTGTAGAAGGGATAAAAGGATTCCTCTTATGGAGTAAAATGCAATGGATATTCTGAGGAAATTGTAACCATTTTGTGGTCTGAGGGAGTGGGGAAAAAATGTCAGCAGTTATTTCTTTGGGAAGAGATGAGCATTGATTTTGAAGGTCCTGGAGGAGGTGAGAGCTAAGCAGAAAGACTGGAGGTGATGAGGAGCAGGGAGAGGAAGCCTCCAGAGATGGGGACCCTGAGGATATTTCTGAGCCAACCTGGGAAAAGGAGTAATCCAGGGCAGCAAGAGAGTGGATGCTGAGCCGCTTCTGGACCAGTGGGGCATATGAGTGGGGTGTGTCCTTGACCACAAAGAACCCCAGAGCTGTGACTTCATTCATTGTTTAATCTGCCTCCCCTCCCCAGCACTGCCATCTTTCCTTCCTTCCTCAGCTTCCTCTGCTACTGGGTGAGGCTTCCTGTTAAGTCGTTCTGAGAACTGGAGTTTTCAGAGCTTTCGAGAGTAAGAGTGCTTGGCAGCGTAACTGCTACCAAAGGTCCTCACTGACTTCCAAGAAGCTGTGACTCGCTGTGTGACGGTGGGTATTTCAGAGAGGACCGACTTTTCAGAGGATGGAGACTGACTGGGAGGCACCCTCTTCACTTTCAGGGTGTCCCTTACATAGTTTTCACAGCTTCTCAGGAAAAGGACAACTCCACTTCTTTGTTAACAAAGCCAAACTGTCACCACCCGGATGCTGGCTTGAACCCTTGATGACTCATTTCCGGTACCGAGTCCTGTTGTAAAGTGAATTGCCCTGATCTTTTATCTTTCAACTAAAACATTTTGAAAACTTTGGAAGATAAATTCCCATTTTATAGAATCCAGAAATGGGTGAATATATGTAACCACTGGAAGGAAATAAAAGAAGCTTTTGGGACAGCCAGCATGATGATGACCACAAAAGGCCATGAGGTCCTAGGAAGCTAAAACACTGCTTAATAATTCCTTATCCACAATCCCAACACTAAAAGCTCCAAATCCAATTTATGGGATAATTTTAGCATTAAAATACATGTGGTAGCATATGCTGACCTGAACTAATGGGAACTTATTTACAGTCAGTACTTATTTCCAAATAATTATTTATACATTTTTTTTTTAAGATTACTGAAATACCAATGTGTTTTATTATAGAGTTCTACCCTATACCCTGGTGAGAAGCATTACATAATGGAAAGTTTAAGTAAGCACACTTAGACATTGTTTGTATTGCTCTAGAATAAAAAAATAATAATAATCTGAGTTCTGGAACAAACTGGACTCAGAGGGCACATGTCAGATTATGTGATGAGCCTATATAAAGTATGTTATTAGACATTTTTAGAATATTGCAATTCTATGAAACTTGGAGTGTAGTGGCTACTACCATTTCTGACTGACCAGCCCCCTCTGCAGTTCTTTTGGATCTGTACCCCATCATTTTGCTCTCAATAGGAGTTGATGAGTCTGAGCCCGGAACGCCCTTGCAATGCAGTGGGCTCATATCAAGAGACCCTCCTCTGAAGACTTTGTTTGAGTCACTTAGTTTTCTAGTCCGTAGTTTTCCTATCTGGAAGAGCAAGCTGTCATGATGAAACCAATGGGTGTAGGTGAAAACTAGAAACTATAAAAGAACTCAGAAGCACTAAAGGAAACCGACTATGCGGTTATTCTGACTAGCCTCCTCTGACTCTGTGCACAAAGGGGCATAGGCTTTGTTTAACACAAAGTATTCCAACACCCAAGTGGGCAACAGCGTGACTGAAAAGGCCCAGGCAGGCTTCTTTCCTTTGTGTTTGTCTATTTGGGGATGCTATGGTTCTTCGATGCCTGTGTTTAATTTCCATCATCCTCTTGGGTGTGTATTTTGCATCCCTCATGACATTATCGTCTGGGTTTGCTTCTCTTCCACACTCTATCCTGTGTTTCAACTGTACTGTCCGCTTTAAAGTCACAGGCTTGCTGGGCGTTGGTGGCGCACGCCTTTAATCCCAGCACTTGGGAGACAGAGCCAGGCAGATCTCTGTGAGTTCGAGGCCAGCCTGGTCTGCAGAGCAAGATCCGGGAAAGGCACAGAGCTATGCAGAGAAACCCTGTCTCGAAAAACAAAACAAAACAAAACAAGTTTAAAGTCACAGGCTTCCCAAGTTCATAAAGCCAGACTTTTTAATAAGTACCCTGACACTTCCAACATCTTTCATTCCCTCATGTCAACACTATGTCTAAGCAAGCATGCTCTACAGGTGGCGTCTACTGATAAACAGCTGTTGCTTCGATTTTAGAAAAGTTGAAATCAACATTCGGTGGCCAGAGTTTGACAGACATTTAACACTCTCCTCTACTTGAATCACGTCAGCCTGGCCCTCAAGTCAGGTCTTTTCCCAGGGAGGCTCCAAGCAGCACATGGGTGTGTCTCACACAAGAGAACAATCAACAAGATTAAGTTACTTTGAGTTCCTAATTGATTTTCCAGAACTCCCTCTTCCTATCACAAAATACAGCTTTCTGAGCAACTCATTCAGTGCAATCTAATGCTACAGGGGGGGGGGGGTGCTTTAAGAAACCAGACACATTCTGGAAATAAAAAGGCTTTCACATGTAAATGAATAATTAATATACTTAGCCTCCCGATAACCCTTCCTGTTTTACTGTTTACAGTCGCCAAGACAGATTTTTGTGTTTGTGCTACATGAACTTGGAGAGTTGTTCAAATTCTTTTCATCCCTGGAGTTCTGTTGTATTGAATGTATGCTAGAACTAAAAAGGATGTCTTACAATGCTTTGGCATTGAAATACAAATTTTGGTCAGGCTAAAATTATCATAATTGTTTCAAATTATTGTAACTTGGTATGATTCTCTTTATTCTTGATAATGTATAGTCATACCTTTTCTAAAAAAAAAGGAATTCATCTCTTCCTTTGCTTGTTTGATGTGGTTTTATCTGTTATTGTTTATTTTCATGACAAAGTCTCCCTGTGTCTTCCTGGCTGCCCTGGTACTGACTATGGTACTTATTGGCCTCACATTCAAGACAGTGCTTCTACCCCATCTTTCCAAGGAGTGTATGGCCCTTAAGTAAGAGAGGACATGACAATAACCTACTGTTGGAATCTAGTTCAACCTACTGGACTTGGTCTAGTCCCTTTTTCCAAAGGCTTCTACATGTGAATTAACAGAACTGACATTCATTTGATCAAGACTCTCTCCATGGGCCTTTGACCCAAGTGCAGCCCACAGTTCCGCAAAGGCTAAGGAGCCATTATGTTAGGTGTCATGTATCATGTACTTTAGTTACAACTTCCCAACCAACTCTCCAGTACAAAAGCAGCCAGTCATGGGCAATAGGGAAGTCAGCACCTGGGCATGACTGTGTCCTAGTAAAACTTCATCTACAAAGACAGGTGTTGTGTCGATTTATCCAGAAACTTGTGGCTTCTTTGTTCTAATAGAGTACTTGCTGTCTTGTGCTATAATTAGCTTCAAGTTTCTGGTCTTCTCCATACATTCTTGGGTTTCTTCTAGTAAAGACTCCTCGGTCAATCATTGTCAAAAAAGAAGAAGTCCAACCACTGAATAACTCATCAGAAAAATAACTGATTGAGGCAAAAGTCGTTAATGAATAGTGATACAAGTAGGGGGATCGAATGAGAAATGGGGTATTACATAATCTCCAAATACTAATAATTATCCATTACACACTACTTATTCATGCAAAGGAGAGACTGATTTTGCAGGAGAGCTTTCCAGGACTGAGCCCCCAACCCCCACCCCCACCCCATGCCCAAGCAAGTGATCAAAACTATTTTGAGATTCACGCTGAGACACACTGACACCAGTCCAAGTGCTTCTGGACACCCCTGCTGAAGCTAATTAATCTGCACCCAGTCATGAAAATCATCAAGCAAACACAGAGGAAGGACATTGTAGACAGTGTTAAACCCGGACTCTCTGCAAGCACCAGTGTTATGAAAGCTAAGGATTGGAGAACTGGGTCAGAATGGAAAAGAACAGGCTTGAACATGTGTGTTTATAAAGGACAGTAGTGGGAAAATTGGCAAGATCTAAAATAGATCTATAGCTTGAAAAACATTTTGTATCAAATTTAATGTCCAGATTTTGACCATTATCCATATTAGTCATTGTTTCCAGCACAGGCACGCCACCCCCAAAGTGACTAATCTTTTCAGCTTGCCTGGGACAGTGAAGCTTCCTGATGTAGGAATTTTGACGACTTGATCTTGTAAAGGGTAATGGACTCTCAAAAGGTTCAGAAGAAAAATGCATGATATGGGTGTACACATGGGTGCAAAACAAATTTAGTAAATGTTAACACTTGACACATAGTAAAACATCCATACTATTTCTATAGCTGCTGCATATCTGAAATCATACTAAAATTAAAACCGGAAGGAAAAGAGTTCAATACTATTCCAAGGAATGTCTTGAAAGCTGACAAAAATGTGCTTTTTGCACCATGGAAGTAAGCAGCCTAAAAACAGCCACATTAAACTTCATCCCTGCAAAGTAAAGCATCGCTCAGATACCGCATATCCTCCACCCTACAAGCCACACTGCTACCTCATCCAAGCTCAAATGAGGGAGGCTGTTTCAGAATACCATATTTTTAGACCTCGAAGTAAGAGCCCCGTCAGAACATGATTGACAGTCAACTATTAGTTAACCACTGATTATATGCTGGTCACTTTCTCTTGGGGGAAAAACAGTTTTTATTCTTACCACCTTGTAGAGATTGTCAATCACCACCTTGAAGAGAAGAAGGAGAAAAATAAGTCGTCAGGAAGTTACATCAGTTGGCCAAGGGTACACAGCTTCAGAGTGAGCAGAATGAGCTGGCAAATCAGCTCCAAATAATGGAGGATGACCCAAATGGCCACCACTGGGGGCAGCAAAACAGTGTGTCCTTCCCTACAGCTGCATATCAAGAGGCAGGGTTACCAATGATACACTGTTGAGTCAAAACAGCCGAGCTCCACTGGGTCTGTGCTCTTTGAATTCCTCTGTGCTGAGTCATGTTTAATTTCCATAAAAGTGTGTGCACAAGTAAAAGCATACACACAGTTTTGCATTAACAGAGAGGTCAAGGGCAAAGTCTTCTACTTTACAGTGCATAAGAAGCACTTGGGGCTGGAGAAATGGCTCAGAGGTTAAGTGGACTGACTGCTCTTCCCGAGGTCCTGAGTTCAAGTCCCAGCAACCACATGGTGGCTCATAACCATCTGAAATGAGATCTGGTGCCCTCTTCTAGCCTTCAGGCAGAACATTGCATACATAATAAATAAAATATTAAAAAAAGAAGCACTTGGTAAAAGTGATAAAATGATAATAATAAATAAAATAATTAAATGTGTATTTAATATGAAGGACCCCCAGCACACTGAATCTTGAAATACCCACAAATCATGCTACATCAAGTTGTTCTGCCTTAGAGAGCAGGAATGTTATCTTGACAGTGCTTTAAGTTTTTAAAAATTACCCCTATTGTTTAGAAAAGCAAGTTGAAAGTGAGTAAGACCCTCGAGGCTAAGTCCTGCAGGAAAATACTCCCCTCCGGGATGTCAGACACACACAAGGTGAGGCTCCAGGCTCAGCTCACTGTACATAATGCATCTAGGAAAAGGACTGTGGTGTCTGGGAAGATGGGAATGCCAGGTAGACAGACTCTGGGCAGACAAAGTCAAGGCGTGGCCTTGTCAGACAGCCACTGGCCACAAGGCCATGGAGATCCCGCTCCTAAGATGGCAGGGGAGCCAGCTGCCCTTTTTCTTGTGTTTGTGAGCAGCTTGCTTTCTTCACTGTGTGTGCATGTCTTTACCCATTCTGCTTCGCAGACACCTCTAATTTTACCAGGTACTCCTCTCAGCCTTGACTGCTCTACTCTAACTCCCCTGCCCTGCCCCCTCGCTGCTCCCCAGACTCCCATACCTGTCATGACTCAGATGCTCCATGTCTTCCCTTCCCTCCACCTGGAATGCTTCCCCGTCACATACCTACATGACATTCCTCTTCAACGGTAATTCCTTGCACAATGAGGCTGCTATGGTCAAACATGGCAACCCTCAACATTTCCCTTCCTGGCTTTGCTTTTATCTCAGTTCTAACTACCTAACACAGTGAGTGTCTAACTATTATAATGGGGGGTAATGTTTGCCACATTGAACTGGAAGCACCATCAGATCTGGGATCTATTTGTTCTTTTACAGCTGCATTTTCAGCATCCAGAAGAACTCCTGGAACTTAGCAGACATGTAAATCTCCATTTACTGTATACAGACTGGAATCATTCTATTCAGGTTGCTGTGAGCCCAGTCTTGCATTGCATTGGGTAGACGTGCACAGAGTCTCAATGTGGTACATGAAGAAAGGACTTTTGCTAGGAAATGGAACCACCCAAGCTGTCCCTCAACAGATGACTCAATGAAGAAAATGTAGTATGTGTACACAATGGAATTTTATTCAGCCATAAAGGAAAATGAGCTGGGCGGTGGTGGCGCACGCCTGTAATCCTAGCGCTCGGGAGGCAGAGCCAGGCGGATCTCTGTGAGTTCGAGACCAGCCTGGTCTATAGAGCTAGTCAAGGACAGGCTCCAAAGCTACACAGAGAAACCCTGTCTTGAAAAAAAAAAAAAAGAAAAATGAAAGTATGACATTTGTCAGAAAATAGATGAAACTAGCAAAGTAAGCCAGACTGAAAAAAGACAAATACTTCATGTTTTATCTCATATAGGGAAATGGGCGGGGGGGGGGGGGGGGGGGGGGCGACGGGGTACTTAGGGGAGGTGTTTATGCATGTATGCATATGTGTGCACTCATATGTGTATGGGTGGTATTTAGAGGTGTGTGTAGTAACTAGAACAGGGATCATGAGATGTGAGGAAGAGATCTTAAAGGAGAGAGGAGGAGGACGCACCTGTGTGTGGCAAGAGGGTCACACAGGCTTACTGACTGCCAGCCCCAGGTCCAGTGAGAGACCTGTCTTAAGGGAGTAAGGAGAAAATTGACAAAGATAACCAACTTCCTCCTCTGGCCTCTGAGCATTACATACACAGTACACACAAGTACACACATCCCCCCCCCCCGACACGTGCACACACACAGACACAGCACACACAAATGCACACATCCCACACACACATAAGTGCACACATCCCCCCCCCACACACACACAATGCACACACACAGACACAGCACACACAAGGGCACAATATACCCCCCCAACACACACACAAATTTTGAAAAGTACAGATATGAAAATTTGGAATAGTTTAGTTTGAAAAAAGTAAAAGAAGTCCTCAATTTCAAGTGGGATGGATTTTGTGTCCTTGCTGTTCTTCCTTTGTGAAGGACCCGCCTCGTGTCTTAGCAAGATATTTAAATGTTTACCTTCCACATGAAACATAATTTTGGCTGAAGCCTTTTTCAAAGCAATATCATAGCTCTGCTTTGAAATCACTTGGCAATGCGCAGCATGACTCATTTAATTTACATTGGCTCTGATGCTCAGCAGTCATCAATTCTTTGTAAGTGAACTAAAATCTAAAGCAAAAACTGTTTCAAATGTAGTTAAATTTTTATGAGCAATCAATTTGTTCTATGATATTCGTCCATCTGGTTAAACGCTTGTGAACTTGCACTGCACTGTTCCATGTGTCATTTAAAGCAGCCGTTACTTTCTCTGGAGATCTGGCCCTGTTTATGGGGCTGCTGCCTTTTCATCAGGCCTCGGTCTTGAACCCGTTAAATCTCCTCGATCAACTTCCCTGGTGGGAGTCAGAAAAATGAAATCTCACTTTCCTGAGTACTAATACAGGTCATGGATTTGTAAAGAGTTGCTACGATGGTCCGTGACTGTGTGGAGAAGTCACAAAGTCCAGGTATGCCTCACCACAGTGGCCCTGAAGCCGGAATCCCTACCCACTCCTCCTGACCGCCAACCTAAGTTCCTGGGCGTTGGTGACCAGGTGGACCTTTTCTCTCCACCTCTACCACCATCATCCCCTGGGCCCTGATGGCAGATCTGTGTTCCTGGCGTTTTATGACACTTCAGTAGAGCACTGTTGACTCATGTGAGGCGGGAGGGGGAAGTGTTCTGTAGCAGAGGCCACATGGGAGAACAGATCAGTTAGTCACATCATATGCCAAGGCCCACTGTTGACTGCAGAGCGAGTTTTCATCACGCAACCTCAAAGCTGTGCCTCATTTGCAATGACATTAGCCTTGGTGGTTTGTCCTCCACTTAAGCTGTCAGTTGCTGAGGTTTTCTCGGTGCACTCTGGCACAGGCTGGTTTATCGACCACCAAGAAGGCTCCCTTTGAATGGGTCCTGCTAAACCTCCTCTGGATTGAGAGGGGACACATTTCATTCCTAGCCAGTGCTGTCTAGAGAAAACCTTATAAAACCAAAAGCAAGCTACTAGTGGACAGATGTCACCCAGAGCCACCAGATCGTTTTGTTTGTTTTTCTTGCTAACCCAGCACGACTTTGAACCCACACTGTAAATAAAGGAGACAGGAGCATAAAACGCTGCACTTCCGACTTCCTCTCAGGGTGCTGGCATTTCCAAGCGACATATGTTTTCCTAAACAAAATCTCATGAAAATACATATATATATTTGTTAAAAAACCTGGTTTTAAGGGTTTGACATTGTGACACACTCCTATAATCCTATCAGTACTCAATAGAAGCAGAAGAATTGAGAGTCTGAGGCCAGCCTGAGTTACAAAGTAAGATCCCCCCTCTAAAGAACAAACAAACAAACAAGCAAAACAAACCAACATCCCTGCCCCAAAACACAAACAAACCTGCATTCAGGTTATTAGAACCCAAAGAAGAGAGGCTGCCTGCGGGCTCAGGGAAGACTCTCCCAGGGTGTGCTGTGTCCACCCCTTATTAGCAATGGCATCCTGGAGAGAGAAAATTGAGAAGTGTATGGAACGATTTATTCACACCAGTCAGCAACAATCTACAGCAAGCAGGCAGTCATTTTGGTAGATATTTGCCAGATAAAAAGAGCAATTGATAAAATTTACAACATGCCGCTCCTCCGGGGTTATGACAGATATCTGCTTCTCTCCGACCCCTCTTTTCCTTGGGAAGACAACCCTCTTCCATTCTCATTGGTGATCTGATGGGATTGGCCTTCCTCAGGAACAGACTTTACCCAACTCAAGCCAGTCAACACATCTTCCTTTAGCCACATTGATTAGTCAGGGTTGAATCAGTCATCCAGTTTGGGCTAGTAAGAGAGGTGGTGATCACCGGTTCTTGGTGACGAAATCTGGTAAGCTGGGGAGCCTCCAGGGCAGTTTTCTCTTGTGTGGTGAGAGTCCAGAACTGCCAATTATCGCTTCAGAGATGACAGATGGCAAATCCTGTGCAACTTGGACTTACTCGGGGGCCAGCTCGACCGCTAGACTTCCAGATATTTGAGCAAATAAATTCCCTGTTCTCTATTACTTGAACAAGTAACTGCAAGAGACCTAAATGATTCAAGGCTGTGAATTCTCTTCCCAGCCAGGCCAACATCTAAAGCCATGGCTCTCAACCTTCCTAATGCAGTGACCCTGTTAATAAGTTCCTCAGGTTGGGGTGACCCCCAAACGTAAGATCATCTTCTCTGCTACTTCATAATTGTAATTTTTCTACTGTTAGGACTATAATGTAAATATCTGTGTTTTCTGATGGTTTTGGACCACCCCTGTGAAAGGCTCAATTGACCACCGAAGGTGTCACGACCCACAGGTTGAGAACTGCTGATCTAAAGGCACTCTTGTGGTCAGAGTGTTTTTCTTTCTGGCTCTTTGTCACCTCCAAGCATTTCGCCCTCTCTCTTTTCTTACAGAACACGTACAGCATTGTACGAGGCCTGGCCCTGGCCACATCTGAAGTGAAACAATAGCTTCCCACTTACTAAGACAGTTGGAGATGGGTTTTCTATCACCTGTACTGTAGAATCTTGACTAATCTAGATAAGAATTTTCTCGGACTAACAAACATTTATTTGTATTTATTATAATATGCCTGATTCCCTAGTCTAAAATTAATGAATGCTTAATACAGAAAATCTGAGACACAGAAAAACACTAGGAAGAGAAAGCAAAATTCCCTTTGAACCCAGCAAGTCTGAATTTGTGGCTACTGATGTCTTAGTGTGTGTTGTTTTCCATGCACTATTTGTGAGTCTCTACTTTATGTCCATATTATATGCCTGCACCACAGCCTAGTTAACTAATCACCTCTTTTTTAGCAGCTGACGTCACTGTTCTCCTTCCCCTCTCTCCCTTCCTCCCTTTCTTCTTTCCTCCCTTCCCCACCCTCTTTGTTCACTAGTTATTTTTATTTTTTTATTATTCATCTATTTATTGATTTTTAAATATTTATCTGTTTATTAAGTATACAGTATTCTGCCTTCATGACAGAAGAGAGCACCAGATCTCATTACAGATGATTGTGAGCCACCATGTGGTTGCTGGGAATTGAACTAAGGACCTTTGGAAGAACAGCCAGGGCTATTAACCTCTGAGCCATCTCTCCAGCCCTTATTCACTTGTTATTATCATGAGCATCTGGGATGATGAATCTTAGCACACACGCATGGTCACTCTTCACAATGGCTTTGCATGCCCACATGTATGCTCCGGTTCTCTTTTACCCACTGTTTTTAAAAATCTTTAAGTGAGCATGTTTATACATTGTTTTGTATGGGATAAACTCCTAGAAGCAGAATTGCTGAGTAGAGGCAATGCCTGCTCAGGCTTTTGATAACACCTTGCAAAACTGCTGTGCAGCAGGCCACTTGACTGTTTCTCTTGGTGACTCATCTATGATCTCTGGATGGTTCTGTTCAAATTAAGATAAGCATGTTTTTCATTGTGGTATTATTGATTTGTCTCTTCATAACTTGAAATTCTTTTAATTTTTGGTAGGAGGAAGCTAAGCATATAAGGGTATGGGGCCTATTTATTTTCCCATGTTTTCTGTTGGCATTGGTTAGAAACATTTGTTAAATGTTCTTTTGAGTTTTTGCTGCCAGTTTTCTCTAACACTGGCCTGACCTGTCACAAATTAAATAAAATGACTGGAGAAGCACTGTTGTATTGTTACAGTGGCTAACAAAAGAGTGTTGGTCCAGACTTTATAAAGGCTCAAATCCCAGCGCAACTACTTAGTTTGACAACTGCATAACATGCCTTCAAAACAAAATCTTTGTGCTTTATTTTTCCCATTGATAAAGTAGAAATAATAGAAATGCTCTTGTTTGAACGTGACAGGTCCCTCCTGTTTGTGCTTTGGACACCCGGTCCCCTAACTGGTGGTCCTGTCAGGGAAGTTGCGCAAGCTTTGGGAGGTGGAGCCTCCCTGGAAGAAGTCCATCACTGGAGGGTTGGCCTTACGAGCTGTAGCTTGGCTGGCTTCTTCCTGAGTTCTCTCCACTTCCTAATTTGCTGAGCTGTGAGGAGTCCCGGACACACACTCCCACTGCAATGAACTCTACCCCACCTTCTGCACCACAGTGGGCCTTAACTTCTAAAATCCTGAGCCCAAACAAGTCCTTCTGTCCTTACGTTGTTTTTATCAGTAATAAATGAGGACAGTAACTGGCACAAGTACCCACTTTATAGGATTGTTATGATACCAAGGAATGAAGCCCCATGGCAGGCCATGGTATAAGTTTAGCTTTCACCAAGCATTAGCTATTAGTAATGAATGTGTGTAACAATACCCAGCCTATTGGAGTATCTACTGTGATGCAGTTGATAGGAACAGCCATTTGTTCTTCAGCTCTTAGTATCCCTTAATGTCTTTAAGGGAAAATTATGCAGGAGAAAGAAACACATAGTGTTACTGCCAACCATCCTTTGAATTCCAAAAGAACTCTACTTATGAGGATGCTAAAGCTGTTACAATCCTAAACACTTCTTGCAATGTTCCTTTCAGATTTCTTGATTGAGTCATTGTTACAGTTGATGCTGATGTGACCCTTGTTGGATGGGATTCAGCTACGTAGTCTGCAGCCCTAACAATACACCCAGTGAAGGCTGACCTAATGATGTTTCAACTTTATGACCCTGTTGGTAGGCAGAGAAGGCTGCTGCTTTCTCCTCATGAAAGTTAGTGCCCCATGCTGGAAAGATGGATGTTTACAGTGGTTCTGGGTGTGGGCAGTGACGTAGATTGAGGGAATGGAGGAGAGTAAATTATAATTAGCAATAAAAGATAAACCCTTCCTGGGAAATAATAATCATTACAACACAGGAAGGAACCTCCCAGCCATGTAACCCAACCCCCCACTGAGATGAGGGAGGCCACAGGCTCTCCTCTAAACAGGTTACATAATATTCTTTTTCTTGATGAAGTTTCACAACCTCTTTTTATGAATTATTAATGTACTCATTCATTTATATCATGGGGAAAGGTAACTCATTTTTAATTTTTAACCCCAACCTATTGGCCTTCCTATGATGCTTTCTGGTGCTCCGAAGCCAACTGATTTCATAGCCTGACTTTTATTCCCCACCACAGACTGAAATGACAAGTTAGTCACAAAGAGAGTCCTTATTTTCACTTTCCCTAAAGGAAAACACTCATGTATAACTATGCTTCTTCCTCAAGGATCTCACCTGAGTCACCACACCCATCAGCCCAGAGGCTAAAGCTTGGCCTGGAACCGACTACAAGTCAAGCAAATGTTTTTCCAGAGTGGAACTTTGAGGGTAACAGTGGATGCCCAGCAAACCTGTGCCTGAAGATTCTGGTTCTGAAGATGGCTATTCCAAGACTGTGATGGACAGAGGTGGTGATAAGGGGGAAATGGAAAGTGTCCAAAAGGCATGTTGGAATTCCCCAGCACTAGACCTGGTCCTGGCTCCCTTTAGGCATGTAGTCCCCAAGAGAGGCCCGGGCTACCCTGCACCTCTGTTTCCTCTTTTATGAAACAGGCCTGGCAGAGGACCAAAGGGCTGTGCGTACATGAGTGCCGCCCATTCTGATTACTGCTCCTGGGTAGACAATGTACGTCAGTTGAGGACATATTTTGGCTGCCTCCTGGAATCTAGCCTCAGATACTTTAAATGGAGGCCACCTGACCTTTGATCTCTAGCTTGGCCTGAAACACTTTTGAGCTGGAAGATTATCAAATCACTTTGCCATTTTCAAATCATCTTTGGACTAGCCTGTTGCATGGATGGTAAATTCTTGATGAAATGATGTTTTTAAAACTGTCTTGTGTTTGAGGCCAGCCTGGTCTCCAAAGTGAGTTTCAGGAAAGGCACAAAGCGACACAGAAACCCTGTCTCCAAAAACCAAAACCGAAACAACAACAACAACAAAAAAAACACCAAAAAACCAAAACAAAAACAAAAAAAAACCTGTATTGTGAAGCCGGGCAGTGGTGGCGCACGCCTTTAATCCCAGCACTCGGGAGGCAGAGGCAGGACGAGCTCTGTGAGTTCGAGGCCAGCCTGATCTACAGAGTGAGTTCCAGGAAATGCACAAAGCTACAAAGAGAAACCCTGTCTCAGAAAAAACAAAAACAAAAACAAACAAACCAAAACAAAGAAACAAAAAACTGTGTTGTGATATTGCTTCACAAGTGTATGCCTGACCAGGAACGGTGCTGGAAAGCCAAGTGCCTTGGAGTACAGCACCTCCAAATCTTGCTTCTGTTCTCTGTCAGGTTCCTCACCACCAGTACTGTGCCCTTCCATTCTCTCTATTTTCACTGCAAGAGCCAAAGGGTCTGTGACTAACCCCAGAGTACTCCAAAGCAGCCGCAAAATCATTCTAGAGAAGGAAGGAAGCTTAATAATCATTCAATCCTAAACTCTCTCTCTCTCTCTCTCTCTCTCTCTCTCTCTCTCTCTCTCTCTCTCTCCTGTGTTCCCACTTGTGTGTGTGTGTGTGTGTGTGTCTGTGTGTGAATGTGTGTGTGTTCATGTATGTGTAGAAGTCAGAGGACAATCTGTGGTATTGTCCCACAGGCACTGTCCACCTTCTTATTCAGACAGGGGTTTCTCACTATTCTGGAGCTCTATCTAGTCCAGCTGAGGCAGGCTGGCCAAAACGCCCCAGGAATCCTTCTGCCCCAGGACTTATAAGCATCCTCTGCCACACCCAGGGGTTTTTTGTTGTTTTTTATTTTATTTTAAATCAGGGCTTCTGAGGATCAAACTCAGCTCCTTGTACTTGCAAAGCAAGGCTGAGTGACTGAGCTAGCTTGCCAACCTTCAAGCTCATTTGCTACAGCTGGAAAAAAAATGTTAAAGGAGTTCAGTGATTTGCCTGAGGCCACTTAGCAACTGTCTGAGCTGAAATCAATACTGGCCCAGCTCAGTTTTTAAAGCCCTGCTCTGCCCTTTCTGTAACCCATCTTCAGGATCATGGGGAAGGAGAGCAACAGGTGAGGGGGGCAGGGGGGAGCAAAGGAAGCTGCCACAAGCAGACGTGAAGTTTTCTGGTTTTCCTGACACACATACACCGAAAAAAAGGATAATCTGATCACAGACAAATGACACAGTTATTAATCAGAAAATCTGAGGCTGAGCAAGCCATCCTCAACTATCCAAGGCAGAAGTAATTAGCAGCCACAAAAGTTATTTTTTCCTTTGTTTTCGTTTCATTAGGACTAAATCTTGCTGCTGTGTTTGGTCCTGGCAGCATCTTGTGACATATGTAGATAGAGTCCTGTTCACTCTCTGTTGTCTGGGGGCAGTGTGTGCATGTGTGTCGGGCAGAACTCTAGAATGACTTCAGTAAGCAACACAATCCGATAAAGGGGCAGCTCAGCATGTCCCCACAGAGACAGGGCTCTGGATTTTCCTTAACACCCTGTCCACACTTGCAAGATAGTAAAACACCACCCAGAAATGTGATTCAAGGGATGGCCTTCCACTCTGTTCTAGCTTACTGGCCTGCAGCAACCAAGATCAGCAAATAGATTTCTGTGTGAAATCAAGCTTCCGAGAGCAGCATTCTCTGCCATATTTGAATTTGGAGGGGAGAATTGCATAACTGCTTACTCAACCTGACAAATCTTTGCAAATGATCCCTCTGTTTCATCTCTGAATAAACAGGCCTATTGACACATACAAATGTCCTTGTTTGACCAGGACTCAGGGACAGAGCACTCGGCACCTCAGCTAAACTTTAACCCCCAGATCATATTAGTCTTTACTTTTGTTTCTTCATTTACTTATCAGTCTGGAGATTGAATCTAGGGCTTGAACAAGCTAGGCAAGCATCCAACCACCAAGCTACACCCACAGCCTTTATTGTAGTTTAATTTTACTTATTTTAGACAGGGTATTGTGAACGTGCTCGGGCTGGACTGGAACTTGCTGCCTAACACAGACTGACCTCCAGATCTGCCTGCCTCAGCCTGCTCAGTGCTAAGACTGCAGTCCTACATTGCCATACCTCAGTCCTTATGTTCTTCAACTTGACTCGACGACCTTTGCAGTATGGTAGCTACTCTGTTTCATTTTTTTTCTCTGTTTTTAAATTATATTTATTTTACATCCTGACCACAGCCTCCCCTCTCTCGCATCCTCCCAATCCATCCCACCTCTGTATTCACTCAGAAAGGGGCAGGCCTCCCTGGGCTTCAGCAAAGCATGGTTTATCAAGCTGCCATAAGACCAAGCACCTCCCCCTGTGTTCACGCTGGGCAATGGAGTCCAGCATAAGGATGTTAGTTACTTCAAGTGTGTGTGACATCCCCCTTCTGCAGACCAGACATTCCTCTCAAATTAACTTCCACCGCATACCATAGAGTTATGCGTGGGCCTCACAGAACTCTCAAACTGTCCAGGGTTTGCACACATCTGGGTTGTTAATCAATTGTGACCTCTGCCATCATCTTCTACAACTGGGCATTCCTGAATCACTCATTGTAGCTTCTTCAGTTTATCAGGGCTCAAATATTTTCATTGTGTGCCTAAGATCACACAGAACCAGAACCCCAAGACCCTTCATCCTTAAAACCATTTAAGATGTCAGATTTATAAAGCAAAGTGGTCACTTATGAAGTATCTTTGCACAGATGCCAGAGATATCCTGATTTAACTTCTGACTCCCACAATTCCCTCCTCAAACTGGCTTGTTTGTATGTCTTTGTTTATGGCTTTTGTGGTTCTGGGATGGAACTCAGGGCTTTGTGCATGCTAGAAAAGTGTTATCCGACTAAGCTACATTGCCAACCTGCACCCAGGGTTTAGCCTATGAAGACCCTTCCTTCAGAAAAAGAATAATTTACCTGCACTAACAGGTTTAGCCTATACCTCTGTGACCTCAACAATGTGCATATACCCATTTTCAAAAAGAGATCATTTTGTCTATGCAGGTGCCCAAAGGATCTATAACCCACCACAATTTAAGTATAGCGTTCTCTCTCTCTCTCTCTCTCTCTCTCTCTCTCTCTCTCTCTCTCTCGATAGGGTTTCTGTGTAGACCTGGCTGTCCCAGAACTCACTCTGTAGACCAGGCTGGCCTGAAACTCACAGAGATCCACCTGCCTCTGCCTATTGAGTGCTGGGATTAAAGGTGTGTGCCACCACTGCCGGGCCAAGTATAGTTTATGCTATAGTTATTTTAGTGATTTACTACTAAGACACATAGACACAGAGGCAAAAATGCCACGTCACCAAAGAGCAAAGGGAAATTTGCCCAAGAGCCTTTTGAGAACAAAAATAAATTCTGATGAGAGACTACCATATTTCAGATGTTATGTTTCCATTCTTGCCTTCAAAAATAAGGATGTCTGCGTGCAGGCCTGGTGGACCTTCTAAAACAGGTTCTGGAAATGGTGATCTCTTAGAGCAGGAGCATCATACCCTCTGGGGATAAGGGTTAGATGATGAAGAGACTCAGCTTTGCAGGTCACATTGTCTGTATTGAAACTACACGGATCTGTCCTTGTAGTGAACAAACAGCTTTAGATAATACGTAGGCCTGAAGGATTTCAATAAAACTTTATTTACAAAAGCACATATGTTAAGGCCCAATTTTGTCCTTACGTTAGTTGCTGACTTCTATCTCGTTTAAAGAAGCTACTGAATGAGAACAATAAGGCTCACCTCTCTGCCACGTCTACAACACATCCTGACTTCAAGAGACTTCAGAAAGACAAAATGCCTGGTCCCTGTTGGTGGTGGTTGTGTGATGAAGACAAATTTCAGTAAATATTTCTCCATCCTGGACAAGGTCAGGGTGGCATTAACACTTAACAGTAAAAATCGAGAACCCCACAGGCTCGATTCTCTGAAGGCACAAGACAAATATAACACTGGGTTCTTTAAGCTCTGATTTACCTTTCTGTGCAGCTCAAGGAAATCAGCTTGTTGGCAAGTGACCCAGGTAAAACAATCTTCTCACCCCGAGGCCTCACTCCACGTGGGAAACCCCTCCCCGATCCGCCGCCACAGGTAGGCTTCTGCTTTTTCTAGAAACCTGATATCTTCAGAATCACAGGCTCCGGCACTGCACAGGCAAGCAGGTGGTGCCTGCCAGGCTCAGGCTGGTGCTTGTCCAAGTAGAGAGGAAAAAAAAAGATGACTCCTTTGAAGTCTATCATTTCTTCCCTCCTCAAGGCCAACCAGTGGGAACTCTGCTCTTCACCCACCCTCAACATTTGAAATAAGTAGATATCTGTTTAATATTTACCTTTACATGCTATCTGGTGAGATTATTCGTATTGAAACATAAGCAAAAGTGGAGAGTCAACTTCTCCTTTCTTTCTTCCTTCCTTCCTTCCTTCCATCCTTCCTTCCTTCCTTCCTTCCTTCTTTCTTTCTTTCTTTCTTTAATGGGGAAAAGAAAAAGGCCTGGCACCAGACAAGCCAAAAGCTAAGAAAAGTTAATCAAAACTATAACAATCTTCTAGATTGACACAAACCCCTCAAAATCAGTGAGTGCTGAGGGTCACTCACCTTGGGAAAAGCAACCAAATATAAGCAGGGCAAGAGGAGACTTTATCTTTCTGGAAACCAGATATATTCACATGAACCTGAGTGATCTGATTGTTATGGGGCCAAGGCCAAAGGAGTTGGGGTGCAGTCATGGCATGAGTCGGCAGGAAGGAAAGGAATTTGGTGGTTTTTTTCCCTCCTCCTTTTTTTATTTCCTAAGAGTCAGGTTCATTAAGCTATTACAGCAGATAGAAATCACCCTTTTCAGTACACAATCATACAAGTTTTGACAGGGTTATAAAATCGCATTTCCCTCAAGCCCCTTTTCAGGTGGCTGCTCTGGCCACTCCCAGTCCCCGGCAGCTGCTCTTCTACTTTTCTCTTTTCCAGAATGTTCGATAACCATAATCATACAAAGTAAGCATAAGAAGTAAGAATCTAACCTCCAAGAGGAGCTTTTAGAGATCAAATGTCTCTACCGCATCTTAAAGCAGATGGTGCAGTTGGCAGAGAGCCATTTAAAAGTCCCGTAGATGATGGGAGCTGTGTAGGTGTGTTATTTCTATACAAAATGTTGTCAATCGTTCTGTTGTCTATTGGTGGCCAGGAAAGCACTTTCCCAGACCCCTTTAGACAGTAAGCCCCCATACTTTGCCTTATTTAGTTTGCCATCATCATAGTTACCAACTCCACACATGCAAAATTGAACTCCTATTTGTACCTTCATTCCTTGTGGTGGGCAGAACAAGAGGCTCCAGAGACATGTGACTGTAGTGATATATTGTGCCTCCCAATTAAACTTATCTGGGGTTCAGAGGACAGAGCCAGCCACTAGATTAGACATGGAGGCTAGACACTGGTGGCACACACCCTTAATCCTATTACTCCAGAAGCAGAGATCTATCTGGATCTCTGTGAGTTCAAGGCCACAATGGAAACACAGCCAGGCAGTGGTGGCACACACCTTTAATCCCAGTACTGGGAAGCACACAAGCTTTAATCCCAGAAAGTAATATGGCAGGACACAGAAAATATATAAAGCATGAGGAAACAAGAAATCTCTCTCTTGAGGCTGAGGATTTCATAGAGGTAAGAATGTGATTGGCTTGCTCTCTGATCTTTCAGCTTTTTTTTTTTTTTTATTAATGAGACCTTTTAAAATTTGGGTTACATGTGATGTGATGTGATGTGTATGTGTGTGTGTGTGTGTGTGAGAGAGAGAGAGAGAGAGAGAGAGAGAGAGAGAGAGAGAGAGAAAGGGGAGTTTGCAGATGTGAGTCAAGGATCTTGAAATGAAAAGGTGGTCCTGGATTATTTGGGTGGACCCAGTACAATCATGGCGCCCTTACAAGAGATAGGCAAATCACAGAAAAGGATTTAAAGGTGGCTTTGAAGGTGGAGAAGGGGACCAGGAGCTAAGGGGTTCTGGTGGCCTGGAGATGCTGGTGACGACAAAGAAATGGCCTCTGTGTTAGAAGTTCCAGATGAAGTACAGCCTCCATGGTATTATTGTTCAATCCAGTGAGACAACACAGACTTCTGACATCAAGACCTATAATGCTAGTAAATTTGTATGAGTATGAATTCCGTAGTTTGTGATAATTTGTCAAAGTAGCAATACACTCTTCAAATATCACTCTCTTGTATTTTTTCCATGTTACATGTGCTACTTCTGACCAAGGAAATTTTCAAGGCAAGGCTCATGGATGACCTGTCCTTGACTCCCTACCTCCTACATACTCATCTCCACTCTGTTTTCTAAATACCTCTCAAAGAATGCTCATTTATTTCCAATGCTATAACCTCTTCTCAGCCATTACCCTTGTTTTCTCTGATATCTTCCCAATTGGCCCCTCCGTCTCCCTTCAGTGTGTTCTTGTCCTCAAAGTGAACACACATTTCCTAAACTTGAAGATCAAATCTTGTCACGCACCTCCTAACAATCTTCGGTAGTTTCCGGTTGTCCCAAATGCCTTTATTGGCTTGCAGGCCAGACCTTGTACTCTATGGTACCTACCATTTCCTCAAACCCTCTTATTCCCATTCACCCATTTCTCTTTTCCCTATACCATACACCTCCTGTCTCCTGGATAGAGAAGGACTCCTTTCTCTATTCTGTCATAAGTCGACCTTTGTATATGACTTTCTTTCTACCAAAAGTATTTCTCCCTGGCTTCCATCTCTTTGGCTTTAGACTTTGGCTTCCTCTGGAAGTGTTTCCGGACCTTCCCAGTGTATAGCCTCATATTCTCTCCTCCTCTATTTTAGTGCTTAGCAAACTACCTTGAGATCACACATTAGATTGTGCCTTCTCCAGCCACACCTTCAAACCCGAATTACTTCAGGGGAATGAAAGCCAAGCTTGCCCCACAGTTATAATTTCAGCACAGATGACAATACCTGGAGGGGAGTAGTTTCCCAAAAAATCCTGTCAAAGATGCCTGGGTTTATGTGGGGGGCGGGGAAGGCAGGGGAAGGTGTGTGTGTGTGGGGGGGTGCCTTTAGCTGGCAGTGTTGGAGAGAGCAGGAAGAGGCGAGGCACCAGGAGACTCTTTGGGAAGCGTGTGTTATTTGTATTGGCCCTCCTCCATTGTGTCATTGACTGCACCCCCACCTATCCTCCTGCTAGGTAGAGGCAGGGCTGGGTGTCTGACAACTGTGTTTGCTATACTCCCGTGTCAGCTGTGTCCAGAGCAGACTCTGAGAGCTCAGAAAGCACTCTGGCTTTGAGGCAGAGTGTTGGCAGCTGCTGGAGCGGCCCAGGGGTGCCGCCTCTAGACTGTGGCAGCCCAGGCAGAGCAACAGAGGGTGCAGGCCCACTCTCTGTTACATCTAGAACCGACAAGCAGCAGGTGTAAATTTAGAACCTCCAGTCTATGACTGCTTAGGCACAGCCTCTTTTTTTTTCCTCAGCCCTCTCTCCCTTTTTTCCTCTTTTAACCATTGGAGAACCCAATTGCCTACCTGCATCAAATTTCTTCAGTTTGAAACTCTTGTGGCGGTTTCTGTGCTCCTGCCTGGATCCTGACTGGTCCACCCAGTGGAGAGCCAAGGCAGAGAGAGAAAGGCACTGTATAGACTAGACCACCATAAGCAAACGTCCACAGGTATAATAGTTTGGAAAAGGGCTTGGGGAGTGGAAAAATCTTTCAATTTGGCCAGAACATGATGGCTGAAGAGAAGTATAACACAAAGCTACAGGAGCAAAAAAGGACTGGGTTGCAGAAAGAGTCAAACCCCACATAGAAAAGTTTGTGCTGGTTTTGGCTAACGCTGGAGATTCATCGAGGTCTTGAATTAAGGGCTAAGATTGGAATGGGCATGAGATGATATTTCTGATTTGTGGCTGCATGCCAGGAAAGGGGGAAAAAGATATAAAAGACTGTCAGAAAAGTGGCATTCAGAGGCTATGACGCTTCGTTGGGTGTAATGAGTAGGAGGAAAACCCAAGAGGACACCACAATCTCCCCCATTTAACTGGAAGGTGGAGTCATTCTGTGACGTCAGCAAGGCAGAGTGGAAATGCCTGGGAAGCTGTGGAAGGCAGAAAAGGCATTTGTAGTCAGCATTTTGAGTCTCCACTTGTGTGATCTCATTGGATTGGAATCCAGCTTTTTCAGCTCTTTCCACTAGTTGGCAAAGAGGTTAACTCTACATACCACAATCTGATAACCATATGCAGAGAAGATCCAAGGCGTGAGAGTAGATGAGATCACCAAGGGGGAGTTTAGAAAAGTCAGGCCTACGAGGATGCATGGCATGGGTGGTGGGAAGGGGGGAAGGGGGGAAGGGGGAAAAGATGTGTTGGAGGCAAGAAAAAGGTTGGTTAGAAGGACTGGTTAGCAGAAAGTTTGCATAAGGACCTAGACAGCATTGTGCTGTCTAAGGAAGGGAAGAGCGATCAAGAAAAAACAAGAATTGCCAACACAGCCATGTCCTACAAGATGTTAATAAGACTGGGGGAGAGAGTAGGAGGAGTGCAGGTAGTTACTTCAGTGATGTAGTGGAGACAGAGTCCACATTTCTTAGGGCTGCAAAACAGCTGAGCAGGAAGGAGGGCACTGGGGATGGCCTCTCTCTTCTCCCTGTTGGATTCTTTCTCTTGCCCCCATGCATCCCTTACACATTCCATGACACCCCCTGATTTATGTCTAGTCCAGGCCAATGGCTGGTCTTATTTATATGAAGCTGGCTTACTGACTTGTGAGCTTGAACTTCAGCAGACACAGAGTCCACGTGACTAATTTCAGTTTCTCGGGTGTGCTCAAGTTATAGCTTAACATCAAAGATTGGTGTCCTCAGTGCTAGACACTAGCTCAAAGTCCTGAAGGAATTCTAGTATTTACTAAGGGAAGGCCGCCTGACTTCCTAACAGAACAAAACATCAGAGCAAAAGAATGTTTTAAGTGTTATAGTTCCCTTCCTCCTTTTCCCCCTCACAGGTGTAGTTTTGTGCTGTGTATTATACACCGATGTGAAGCTGCAGGATCGCACTGACAGAAACCACTGATAACTACTGAGCACTGAGTATCTCAAAGACCACAGTGAACTTTGCAGACCACAGTCCTCTGCTGGCTGCGGAAGAGGGCGAGGGTTTCCTCTTCTTTGGCAAACTTGCTGAAGCAGAGCTAAGTCTGATGACTTTACAAAGATCCCCAAATCCAACCTAAATCACCTCTCAGGAGCCTTTCACAAATCAGAGCAGCCCCTGGAGCCTCCAGAAAGAGGCATGAAGCTCTCATACTTCTGCTAAGGCCCACTGCAGGTCCAGCGTCTACATAATCGAGACAAACCCTTCATAAAATGCAGAGCCTGTTAAAGCCAAATCTAAATATGTTCATAAGAAAATATCAGCCCTTCCAATTTCATTCTTATGAACAAACAAGCCTGTAAAACATCCAACCATTGGTGCGGTAGGTGGAAACAGATGTCATTGTTTATTTAAAGATTAGTTTATCCAACAATCGAAGGGGGGGATGTTGCCTGTTTGACACAGCATCTTAGGATCTGAGTAGTTTTATTTCAGAAAATAAAATTGGGCTGTCACATTGTTTTCTGAGATTTTAGAGTACCTCCCAGATCATGTAACTCTGTTGTGTTTTCTGCAGTATAAACAGGTTTGTCCTAAAACTTCCCATACAAAAATTCCATTGCCAAAGGATAAAATAAAAACCTCTGAATTAGTCTCAACCTAACTTTATTTTTCTATTTACTAACAACAGCAGCAACAAATACCGTCAGCTTTCTATCTCCTTACTATCATTACAGCCAGGGATTCAAGTGAGGATCAAAAATGCTTGGGAAAAACAAAACAAACAAACAAAAAACAACAACAAAACATGTACAGACTTTGGTTTACATTATTCCAAAACCAATATGGTGTAACAACTAATTTGCATAGCATTTGCATTGCATTAGACAGTGAGAGTAAGTCAAAGAAAATGTAAAGAATTTGAGAAGATGAGAATGCATTGTGCGGCAATACTGCAGAACTTTATGTAAGGGACTTGGATAACCTCAAGAGATGGATAGCTTTGAATGTGACACTTCCCAGGGAACAGTTAAAATCCCAGTTAATTTCCACTTCTGGTCTGGAACTGATATTTTTCTAAAGTGTAAAATTTCAAACAGAGATCTTGCTTCCTTTCATGTCGCTTTCCTTCTTTATTTAGTCAGAGAGGGTGTGTGGGAAGGAGCATGAGGGAGGAGCAGGGATAGCTGGGTGGGTTCAATCTACTTTTCCATCACTCTCTTTTATGACAGAAAAAAAAAACCCTTGAACAATTAGTCTGTGACCTTTCTGCCTCAACTTCATCACCTCCCATTCACTTCTCAGCCCACCACCATCTGGCTTCCATCCTCACGTCCCATTGAGATGTTCTCATGAAGATGGCTGCTGTTTTCCAACATCCCTAATCCACTGACCTATTTTTAGATCCCCTCCTAGGTGAACCTTCTGTTGCATTGGACAGGGGTACAGGCACAAGTCCCAAATGCACGTAGTCCCACTAGATGACTGTAACCCCCTTGATGGAACTACATCCAGCAAACCTGTCTGGGCAGACACTGGTGAGTCATAAGGAGTCTGATGCTGGAGTGGGTATGTGTCTGTCCCTTTCACAGAAGCAGCTGCTGCTCCTCTATGGTTCATGTTGGTCATGGGGGAACTGTGGACATTGTTAACGTCTTCTGATTTATTTTTGTTGTTGTAAGAAGCCTGCTTCTTATGGGAATGTTTCTAGTTTCTAAACATGGGCTCAACTTTTTAAAAATGCTCATGGGACAATCCACGTATCTCTAGACCTCTGACGAGAGGCCTCTGCTGTTGATGGTTCCTGGATTCTTGTGGTTTCTGGGCTGGTTCTCTCTCCCATTTGCCTACTCATTTCGGTCTTTTATAGCACCCTTCACTCCCATGCTGTGGCTCCCCAGCATTTCTCCTTGGTCCTCTTCTGTTTTCTAATCCTCTTGGGCCATGTCATAGACCAGGGCAAGCTTTCTGGGCTTTCAACCAACCAATGCAGTTGTCCAGGGCCCCACACGCAGAAGGCTCTGTGCCCAGCTTAATGCTCTGCAGCTGCTGTCATGAAATTCTTATAATACTGTCTCGATCTGCGAGAGAGGTTCCATGGGACAGCAGCACATGTGTTGGGGCTTGGCATTTCAGCTGAAAGTGCAATCCATCTCCTCCCTAGGAAGGCTTCTGGCCACCTGTTCCTCCTCCCTTTTTATCTTGACTCCTGCCTGCCCCCTTCTTCTACCCATCACCCCAAGACTGCTGTTTTCCCCCACCCTGGCAGGGAACTAAGTTCAGGGACAAGAGTACTGGGGTCGTTGTGCCTGTACTCAATGGTATTTTGGGGAAAGGTGTGGCAGCAGTGGTCACTCCCACTTTAGGTGGAGTAACATAATTGATTGGTGGCATTTGGTGGGGCCCACATCTCCACAATCTCAGTCTAAAGAGCAGGCATATTCTGATGCAGACATTCCAACACCTTGGGGGACACCCGACCATCTGCCATCAGTTAGACTGACTCATGGAAGGGGCCTTTTTGCCCTGTGTGGAGAGGTGGTGGGATTGTAGGAGGGACAGTGCATGAAATACCAGGCCTGAGTTCATATAGACCTTCCGAGTCCCCAGATGGGTCCTTGAGCCCTCAAGAGAGTCTGAAGTTGCCCTGAGAGTGCCCTGAGAGTCTTCAGGTCAACCCATGCCTGAAGACCCTTTCCTGATTCCTCCCAGTCTATCCTCTGTTAATGAATTTTGATCAGATTGAGGAACTTCCTGGGTTTGGCCATGAGGAGTGAGTTGTATGGTTCTGGTGGTTCTACACATGAATAAAATGTTCTGGTATTGATATTTGGCATTGCTAGCATACAATACAAAAATGACAATAAAATTAATGCCAATAATACACTTTCACTACTTAGGACATTAAATAGCAGATTTTTTTTTAAACCACTATAATATGTTGAGAGTCAGACCATGGGTGAATGGAGATGTTTAATGCCTAGCATTCTAGTCCTTTAGTGACTTTAATGGCACTCTCCCTTGCCTTCAATGGGCCTTAATTTCATTGTTCACCAGGCTCTTCCCAGGTCTCCATTGGCTGAAGGTTCTCTTATAGCTATAGACTGGACCCAGCTCTTCCCCACTAGACTCATATCAAAGGGTGTGCTTTGCAAGGCTACCCAGAGGGAGGGTTGTAGGTAATCTCAATATAGCCTGCTCGTCTGATCTCATCTCCATGATGGTTTCTTGCCTTGTATTTCATCTTTCTCTAATTAAATACCATCTAAATATTCTCTTATAATAGGTTAGCTGCTAAGTTGTTGAATGCATGAATGAATGAATGAATGAATGAATGAATGGAATTATGTCCCACATTCAAGTTGCCACTGTATTCTAACACTCCTGCTCTCTCATATTCTCAAGTTCAAAATGAGTCTCTTGCCACCCAGATACAGGTCTTGCCTTTGACTCATTCATAGTCTGCTGGGAGAAACAGACATACAAATGAGCATGATAAATGTTGTCATAGCAAGCTATAAGATCACAGAACAAAGGATGACTAATTCTGCCTGGGCAGTCATGAAAAGGCTTCTGGGAAGAAGTCACGGATGAATTGGGTTTTGAACAACAAATAGATATTTGAGGCACCACATATAGTATATAATAGTTTATTTCTAGGAGTTCCTAGCTGGCTAGAAATTCATTTTCAGCACAGAGAAAACAGGAGCAGGTGGGGGAGGGGCACTTTTAATTACAAAAGCATGGTATAGTGGAAATTGATGAGTGTTTAAATCATCCTTACAGTTTTAATTTTTAGTGGGCTATGTTAACATGCTAAAGTTTCATGGTTGTTTGTTAAAGGTCTGCTCAGACCTATTTCCTAAGATTTCTCATGCCACACCTACAGTTAAGATCCCTCAGTCAGTCAGTCCAATTAGATTAAGGAACACCTAGAGTGTTGATGAGCCCTATCTTTGGGGTATTTTTGTATGTTTGTGTAGACCTTTCCAGAGAAGAATATGAGGGAGGGGTATTGGTTGAAATATTAAGGCAACTCCACGTAGTTAAAAGGGAGGTTTATTTTGTGGGGTAACTTATAAGTAAGGGATAGTTTACAGGGTCTGGGAAAGGTGAAATGCAGTCCAGGAGTGTTCTCTGGAGAACTCTGCTCTCTCTACCTCCAGAATCCAGGATCCAGGAACCAAGAGAGCTAGCATATCCAGATCTCGGATCTTCAGGGCTCCTGTCTCACCCCGTCTTCCAGGCGTGACAGTTACTGAAGCCTCAATGGGGGTAGTACTTCCAGGTCAAAGCTGGAACAGCTACACACTACAGAGGGGAGACATACTGAACCTGACTGCTATCACATAGGCTAGGGTCATAGACTGAATCCAAAGTGGGCAGTGATGATATGGGCACCAGCATTCCTTTCTGCTGACATGGGGGGGGGGTGTCCAGTAGCCCACGCTCCTCTGCCAGCCACAAGCAGCTCCTGCTTGCCATGCCTTCCCCACCATGACAGACTGTATCCTCCAACCTTGAGTAAAGAAGCCCCTTCTCCCTAAGTTGCTTCTTGTCAGACATTTGGTGTGGACAACAAAAAATCACCAATGTGCACTCTCTATTTGCCTAATGATCTTCCAAGTGTCTTACAAATAAACCACCTCCACGTAGGTATCAGATACAGGGACTCCACCTCTCAAAGAGCCAAAAGAAAGAGGGCTGTGTCAAAGCACCCAGCACTCACGGCATGGCATGCTGACACAAGCTGTCACTAATGACAGATACTTTATTATTTTTAATCAACATTAAATATAAACCTGAGGTAGAACTGTTAACTCCAATTTTGATTTGGACTTTATTAATATCAGAACAGGATTTAAAGTTGAACACAGGCTCACAAAATTCTGACAGAGTCAGAACTGATATGATCTTCACCTACTTCAAGAATCTCTTGGATGTTTTTGGGTAGGTAAAAATTTTCCTTGACCCTCTTCATGGGTAGAATGGCCAGCATTGCTATGCCCTGAATTTGAGGATTAGAAAACACAGAACTCTCTAGCAATTCCTAAATGAAGTCTAATTAGTTCAGTTCCATTGTTTCAGAACATCTAGACAATCCCACTTCAGACACTTTGGCATCTGTTGACAACAGCAGTCCCTAAGCTCCATCTCAGATCCATCAAAATTTTGAAGCCCTCTGCTCCATCCTAGGCCATCCGTCATGCATCCTAGGGCATCCACCACACATCCCAGGGCATCTGCCATGCATCCTGGGGCATCTGCCATGTGTCCCAGGGCATCCACTATGCATTCCAGGGCATCCACCACATATGCCAGGGCATCCAGCATGCATTCCAGGCCATCCACCATGCATTCCAAAGTGTAGAAAAACCCAATTTCCATCATAAATTCAAGACTTTTAGATTGCCAAACAAAATAGCCCTTTTTTTTTTTCATTTCTTTCAGCAACATTGGAAAAAGGAGAGCTCCCGCTGAGTGAAGTTACCAAAACTTAAGGTTACCTTATTTAATGTTAAATATTTTAACAATTTGTTGAAAATCCTTGTGAACTATGTTACATAAGGCACCATCTTCTCAAACAAAATACATTGCACAAGTCGAACTTTCTATTGGTGACACAGAACCATTATTGCAAATATCTATCATTACAAGACTAGCTTCAAAAGTTCCTCACTGTAAAGCTGTCAGATCCTACGCTAAATGGTTCCATGCAGCTGTGCTCCGTGGTGCTATAAGTTGTTTTGTGCATCGATTAAATAATTTTCTCACTTTCCCCCTTTGCCGTCAGGTAGTTTTTATGAATGATTCCCCAACTCCATTTGTTTGTGTGTTTTAAACTTTCTGCTTTTTCTCTTTAACAAGCTCTGGGAAAGCAGGAAGAGCTCTTTCTGAGTGAAGTTCTTGTGTGGGTGGGAGGATTAGCGAGCAAGCTTTCAGATATAATAAGCCATAACTCAAGATTGGCTTGAACAATAAGGGAATTCATTCGTTTGCTTAATGAGAACCCTTGTTTTAACGTAGTTGAAGTGAAATGACACGCAAGTTTTAGCCTGCATTTTTCAGTTCCTGTTATCAAACCATTTTCCTATGTCGTTAAAGTCCTTTAAAATACCCTTGTACCCATCGCTTCACTGTGTTAATTAGTTCAACAACAACCATCGAGTGCTTTCTGGGTTTCAACCAGTGGAAGGAGGTGGAGAGAAAATGCAGAGCAAGAAGAGACAAGGTCCCTGCTGTCCTGTGGCTGCCAGTTTAGTGGGAGTATTCCACAATTATTTGTCCATTTGTTTTGTTTGCAAGAGTTGTTTTGCAATTATGCATAATATTTTTTTGATAAAAATATTTGTTTAAATTAAGGATCATTTTCACTAGAGTCATTTCTAAAAGAATTTCTGGGTCATTTTCAAGATTTTACTAGTTGTCAATGTTTTTTTTTTAATTGTGGCATAATAAAATCCACATCATGTAACACTGACATTTTAACTATGTCAAAGTCTATAATTAAATACATTGGTATTGGTGTGTTCACAGTGTTGTGTAACTATAGAAAATGTCCGGTATCTGACATTGAAGTCCTGCCCACTTAGCAAGAACACCCCATTCCTCCCTGTCCTGGACTTCGAAAGCCAGCACTCTACCGTCTTACTGTAGACTGTTGTAGACACCTTATTCAGGTGGAATAACACAATATTTGTCCTTTTGTGTCAGGGTTATCACTTTTATCATAATGTCAAGTTCATCCAGTTATAGCATGCATCAGTATTCCATTCTTTTTAAAAGCTCAATAACAAGCTGCTGTGTGTAAAATGCCATATTTTGTCTATCTATTCATCTACTGATAGATATTTGGATGGGTTCCACCTTTTGGCTGTTGCAAACATATTTTCATTACTTGCTAAAATGGATTATAGTTTCTTTGGTATATTGACAGCATATATGTAATCTTATCTCACAATTCTGTTACCATAATTATATTTTAAGAATTCTGTTAATTAATGGTAGAAAAATTTTTATGACCTTATCACCCCTTTCAATTGTTAATCAACTAGGTACATTGGCATCTGCTTATAGTTCTATTTTCATATACCAGAATCTTGATCTTTCTTATTGTAAGTTTTTAATATAAAAATTTCTCCAATTGTCAAACTTACTATATATACTTTCCAATTTACTTTGTTACTTTTATTTTTCTTGAGTATCCTTTTGATAAAGAGTAATTTTCATTTTAATGGAGTCAGAAATAGCAGGAAATTTGTAAACTATATAATTTAAACTTAGAAAGTTCTTTCCCACATTAAAATATGTGTCTTTCCTGAATATTTGGATGTAACACTTTGCTCATCTGGAGTTAGGATATATGGCGTAAGATTATCTACACTTTTAAGCAACTGAGAGGTATCTATGGATACTTTTAAGTGTTATTATTATCTTCTTGCTACATTTGACATTGCTAACTATTCTGTTTCAAAGTATAGTTGTTCTCAGTATCTATAGGGAATTGGTTCTAGAATTCATTTGGATACCAAAATTCATGGATGCCGAAGTCTCTAATTATAAAATGGTGTAATATTTAAACTTTGTTTATGCACACCATATAGTTTACATCATCTCTGGGTACTTGCAGTTATGGAATACAATGAAGATACTATGTAATAGTTATTGTACTATATTGTTTAGGGAGTCATGAAAGAAAAAGAAGTCTGCACATGCTCAGACCATATTCAGTGTGTGCTTGTACATTTTGTGGTTTGTGTTTGGTTGAATCTGTGGATGTACAATCCAGAAATGCATAACTTTCTTTTGGTTGGTTTTTATTTAACTCTTTGTTTGTTAACTCTCCCCTACTGCCTTTTTCCATTCTTGTT
The DNA here is from genome assembly GCF_903995425.1 of Onychomys torridus. Taxonomy (NCBI): domain Eukaryota; kingdom Metazoa; phylum Chordata; class Mammalia; order Rodentia; family Cricetidae; genus Onychomys; species Onychomys torridus. The sequence goes on along the minus strand of NC_050452.1, from coordinate 55,468,068 downwards.
TTCTGATCTTCAGGTTTTTTGCTATACATTTTCTCTGCTTATTTAAGGTTGGTTTCTTTCTATCTTTCTTTTTTTAAAAAGATTTATTTATTTATTATATATACAGTGTTCTTCCTGCATGTATGCTTACACATCAGAAGAGAGCACCAGGTCTCATTACAGATGGTTGTGAGCCACCATGTGGGTGCTGGGAATTGAACTCAGGACCTCTGGAAGAGCAGCCAGTGCTCTTAACTTCTGAGCCATCTCTCCAGCCCCTCTTTCTATCTTTCATTCCTTCTGTTATATGTCCTCTTTTAGTACGCTGACCTGATCAAAACTCCCACTTCTATTCCTGTGGGAATAGCATTTAAAAAGGAGGCAAGATGGTTGGTTTGTTCCATAATCAATGAGGAGACTGACTGCCTCCAGCAACTGAATGAGCAACAGGAAATGAGATCAGAATGCCAAGTAGGACTGGATCATGGAAGATCCCACGGACCATTTTATTTCATTTGAAGAGGTGGAGATGTTTGCTTGTGTTGTGTTGTGTTGTGTTGTTTCAGCCAGGGTCTCATGGCATTGCCCTGGTTGGCCTGAAACTTGCTATGCAGACTAACCTCAGAGATGCAAATCCCCCTGCCTCAGCCTTGTTAGCACTGAGATTATAGGAACATGTCACCCAGCTTAGTTGGAGGGTTCAAAGCAGGTATGTCAAGAGCAGATGTTGGAGAACATGGGCAAAACATGAGAACATGCCCAGAGGAAATTTAGATAAACCTATGAAAAGACAATGTTTGCTTGTGTGAAAGCAGCAGCTGTAAACTGGTAAGAAAATGCCATGTTCCTTTTCTGTTTTGAAAGTAGAACCTGCAGGACTTGTCAAGTGATCAGGTGTGGAAATGTGAGGATGGATGACATGATTGCTCACTGGTATGGGGACTCTAGAGAGAAGGTAGCTCCGGGGAGAATAATTGGAACACAGTTGTCAAAAATGTGAATTTGAGAAGCTGTGTTAGCTGTCTGTTACAACACATCCATGAGGTAATAAGCTTACAAAAAAAGAAAGGTTTGGGATATATATTTTTTTAATTCGCAGTTTTGGAGGTTTGAGTCCATGATGGGATAGCTCAATCCTTTGGATATATGGTGAGCACGATACCATCGCAGGAGCAACTGCAGGACCAAATCTTCTACCTTGCAGATAAGAAGAAAAAGAGGAAAAGTCTAGGGTCCTACACTCTCCCTTCAAGGCACACTCATGATGAGCTAGGACCTCCCGCTAGACTCTAATGTCCACCACTGCTCTGTGGCAGAATCCTTTAAAACAAGTCCTTTGAGAGGCTTTAAGATCGAAAGCTAGCAGAGGTTGATTGGACATTAAAATTACCAGAGTGAGTCCCCTAGTTCACAGAATTTCTTTAAGCTGGAAGATTAACCTAGGAGTCAGGAAGAAGGTCCATGTGATACTCAATGGGTCAATATGATTGGGTCATAGAGTGTTTAGGTTTTAGTTAAGCAGTTCTGGATGTGTCCATGAGGATGCTTCTGGGCAACCTTTGTATTTGAAATGCCAATCCGAATTGCTTCCCCAATGTACACAGGCATTATTCTCTTCTATAAAGAGGCTGAATAGAGGAAAATTTTGAAAACAAAACAAAACAAAACAAAAACAAAAACGGAGAAGTCACTCTTTTCATGACTGCTTGAGCTGAGACATTGGGCTTCTCTTTCTCACAGAATGGACATATGTCACTGGCTCTCCCAGGTCCCTGGCTGATTGATGTAGATCACAGGACTGTTTAGCCTTTAGAATCTTGTGAGCCACATCCTTATACTAAATATCTCTCTTCTTCACTCCTGAATAAATACATAGAGGTAAATGGCTGGGTTGATTGATAGATGGATGGTAGATTATCTCAAATGACATATTACAGCACACACACACACACACACACACACACACACACACACACACACACACGCACACATACACACACACACACACACACACACGCACACATACACACACACACACACACACACACACACACGCACGCACGCACGCACGCACGCACGCACTTTATTGATTCTGCCTCTCTGAGGATTCCTGACTAACACAGGTGACCTTTAAAACCATAGAATGGTTAAATTTACACACCCTGAATTCTAGGAGCTTCACCACATGTTTCTATACCTTGATACCTAGCCATACCAAATGCAAATGAAACTAAATATGCCTCAAATCAGTTACCTCTTTTATTCGCTATGTATACATTAACCTACCATTTTGATAGACTTAAAAAAAAATTGAATCAGAATAAGCGGTTATATGGTGTCTTAGTCAGGGTTTCTATTGCTATGATGAAACACCATGACCAAAATCAACTTGTGGAGGAAAGTGTTTATTTGGCTTACACTTCCACAGCACTGTTCATCACTAAAAGAAGTCAGGGCAGGAACTCAAATAGAGCAGGAAGCTGGAGGCAGGAGCTGATGCAGAGGCCATGGAGGAGTGCTGCTTACTGGTTTGTTCATTATGACTCGCTCTTCCTGCTTTTTTATATCACCAAGAACCACCAGTCCAGGGGTAGCACCACCTACAATGGGCTGGGCCCTCCGCCATCAATAACTGATTAAGGAAATGCCCACAGCAGTGGTTCTTAACCTGTGGGTTGGGATCTACAGGCTTGCTGGCAGCCTGATCTTAGGGAGGCATTTTTTCAGTTGAGGCTCCCTCTTTTCTGATGACTCTAGCTTCTGTCAAATTGACATAAAACCAGCCAGCACACAGACATTTACACTCCTACAGGACTATTAACCAGCGAATTCATCTTCGAGCTCCCTGACATCACAGGAATGAACTTTCCTTCTTAGATTCTGGAAAGCCTTGCTGCTACTGATGCTGCCTCGACTTTACAAAGATCTGTCCTGTTCCTTTCTGCTTCTGTAAGTATACACTGCATGATCAAAAACGGATGTGGTTTTGCTTCTTATTAAAATGTCTTCTCTTCCTCTTTATCTAGTTAACAGTTAACTTAGCAATAGCTTCCTCAGCTGGTTATCTAAGTCTTCCCCAGAGCTGGAATGTGGTTTTGTTTTTTGTTTTTGTTTTTTTTTTGTTTTGTTTTGTTTTTCTCGAGACAGGGTTTCTCTGTGTAGTTTTGCGCCTTTCCTGGAACTCGCTTTGGAGACCAGGCTGGCTTCAAACTCACAGAGATCCACCTGCCTCTGCCTCCCATGTGCTGGGATTAAAGGCATGCGCTACCACTGCCGGGCCTGCCTGGAATGTGGTTTTGTAGCATGCTATTTCAACATTGTTTTAAGTTTTTGCTAGTTTGTCTCCATCATTGAATGGAAAAATATTTTTTTGAGGTGGGTACATGTGATCAGTCCCTTAGACTTCAGATACTAGCAGGCAGCACCGTTACTTAGTAATGCTGGTATACCTATGTGTATTAATGCCTTTTGAGAATGAAGAAGATTAGCTATCCCTCAGCTAAATTAAGGTTCAGTAGCTATCTGGTGGACCTCTAAATTCATTTTATGTCACTTTAAATTCTAAATTATTTTCCAGGTTAAATTTAGGATCATCCAAAAAACTCTTGAATATGCAACATTTGATAGGCCTCAAGGAGAGTGACATTTTCATTATTTTCACAGCCCATTAATGTCAGTGGAAAGGTTTTCTCGGGATTGTGTATAGACTGTGTAAAGAAAGCCATATTCTTTATCAGTCTACAGTTTGGTTGCCTACTTTTTTCAGGTACTACTAAGTTTATAACTTTAAGTGTTGCCCTCTACCCCATAGACACTGTTATGGGTTTAATTGTCTTTTCTCCAAATCCATGTGTTAAAGTCCTAACCTTGTCTCAGAATGTAAACCTATTTGATGGATGTTCCTTTCCTTTCCATTTAACATCGATGATAACAATAAGGAAAAAAAGAAAGAAAGAAAAAGGAAGGAAGGAAGGGACGGCAGAAGGGAGGAAGTAAGGAAGGAAGGGGACAGGAGAGATAGCTCAGCAGATTAAAGGGGCTTGCCCACCAAGACAAGTAACCTGAGTTTAATCCCAGCACTCAATGGTTGAAGGAGATAACCAACCCCCAAAAGCTGTTGTCCCCTGACATGTATACACAGACACACACACACACAAACACACAGGCACACATGTACAAATAATAAAGCAAATAAAAACACACATTTGTGTCCTAATTGGAAAACAAGTTGTTAGACTGAGGTTGTTAGGTGCATCCATAATTCAGTATAATATGATATCCATATAAAAGGGGAAATTTAGAGAGAGAGATATGCATGGAGGAAATATCAAGGTTTGGAGAACTGACTCAATAGATAATGTGCTTGCCTGGCAAGCACCAGAGCTGAGTTAGCTCCTCAGAGGCCATGCCAAAAGTCTGGGCACGATGGTGTGCATTGAGGAAGGATATCTCTACAGGCATGTGCACAGACATGTACTTGCCCACACAAATACCTACACACATAGAGAGGAAAAATAGGGACAATGATGTGAAGAGATACATAGAGGAGAAGTTTATCTACAATCTCAGCAGAGATTCAAGACAGAGCTTCCTCACCCCATCATACTGATGCTGTTGACTTTTTGATTTTGGACTTACAACCTCTAGATTCTGAACCTGCAGCCCCCAGTAATGTGAGACAGTGAATTTCTGCCTTGTAAGTCACTCAGTGTGTGACACCTTTACAGCAGCCTATGAAAGTTATTTCTCCATGCCAATTTGCCTGGAATAAGAGATCCTTAGGTAGCTAGTAAAATCCACTGAAGTTTGAGGTGTGTCTGTGTGGGTGTTTCTGCAAGTTTGGCAGGTAACCCAGTATACTGCTAGGGAAGAGCCATTGAATAGAGGCAGGCACAATGGCAGAGAGAGGTGGTTTGCTGAATCCTTCTTGGAATCTGCAGCTTCCAACACCAGAATTCTTGATTTTCCAACCTTTGGACTCTGGGACTGGCTTGCATAGCCCCCAGGTCGTCGGGCTTCAGGTTGAGATATACACCATCAGTTTGCCAGATTCAGAGGCCCTTATACTTGAACTGAGCCACACTGTGGTAACTTGAATGTAGTTGGCCCCCATAATTTCTTAGGAGTAGCACTATTAGAAGGTGTGGCTTTGTTGGAGTGGGTGTGGCCTTGTTGAAGGAAGTGCATCACCGTGGGGCCGGGCTTTGAGGTTTCCTGTGCTCAGGATACTGCCCAGTGTCTCAGTCAACTTCCTGTTGCCTCCAAGATGTAGGACTCTCAGGTCCTTTTCCAGTGCCACATTTGCCTGCATGCTCCCATGCTCCCAGCTATGATGATAATGGACTGAACCTCTGAACTATAAGTTGCCACCTCAACTAAGTGTTTCCCCTTATAGGAGTTGCCCTGGTCATGGTGTCTTTTCACAACAATAGAAACCCTGACTAAGACACACACTGAAGGTTTCCCTGGGCCTCCAGCTTGCAGATGGTCAGTCATAGGACTTTTTGGCCTCTGTAATCATGGAAGCCAACTGCTTTAAGGTCTTTCTTTCTTTCTTTCTTTCTTTCTTTCTTTCTTCCTTCCTTCCTTCCTTCCTTCCTTCCTTCCTTCCTTTCTATCTATCTATCTATCTATCTATCTATCTGTCTGTCTATCATCTATCTATCTATTTATCTGTCTACGTACTTATCACCTACTTATTCTGTCACCAATTCTTTCTTTTCTAATAGTTCACAGTTCTAGCTGACTACTAAAGACATTTAATTTATGACCAGTGATGGGAAATGGACTGATTCTAAGGCTAACTTACTCCAAACTTTTCTACTTATTATTAGATGTTCCCTCAACATCTCACACTTTGTACAAGCTACTGGATTTCCCTTAATAAACTTACTCTGGATTGTTTAAAGTTAACTAAGCTGTCTTTCCTGTTACATAAATATTTATTTGATGATACTTCTATGAATAGTGAAGCCTATAAATTTGTTCCTGGCTGGGTTAAGTACTGTTTATTTCATTTGCACCTGTTTAGTGTACAGAGTACGAGACAGGAAGAGTATGTTTGGGACAAGTATGAATAACCTCATGGCTTTAAATACAATCTGTATGCTAATGGACTCCTAAGTTTAACTCTCCAGCCTGCACTTTTCCTCTGAACTCTGGTCCTGAGTGTCAGAGTGTTCATGTGGTTTCTCTTGGGCATCTCAAATTGCACATATCTCAAACCGAGTGGCCAGAGTTCTTCCACCGCCTGCCCTGGCTTTCAACTTGCTCTTCTATGGTCTTCCCTTCCCCAGCTCCTGACAGCTCAGAAGCTTGGATTCACTTTCTCCCCCACCCCACGGTCACACATTATATTCAGCTGACCCCCAGATGGTGACAATGTCTCCTTCAGCATTTCCCACCACTCCCGCTGTCTGTCTTCACGTCTTCTGCCACGAGTCTAGACCTACTGCTACCACCTGACTGTACAAGAGGTAGCCTCCCAACAACCTGTCCTAACTCCCGCCGTGAAGTCAGAATTTTGACAGTCAGAAAACACCTGTCGCATCACTACTCAATGGTTTCCAGACCATTTCATCGGAAGGAACTACAGTTCTCACCCCTGTAAGACTCTGAGTCTTCTGGTCTCTGTTACTTCTCCTGGAGCGCCCAGTCTTCCTGTTCTCAAGTGTTCTTCCTTCTTGGTGTTCCTGAGCATGGCATATGGACTTTCTCCTAGAACCTTTCATTTGTTGAGTCCTCCTCCCTCGGTTGGTTATTTGTGCAATTATCTCCTTTTGTGCAGGTCTTCACTTGAAAGGTCGCTTACCTGCTTATCTCCTTCATTTAGTATGTATCACTGTCTAACACAGAATATACTTTATTTACTTAGGTATGTTCGACTTCCCCATCTAGACTTTAAATTCCCATGTGAGGAAAGTTTTTAAAAATTCTTTTCTCTACAATAATTCACCCTATAAAATCTGTCTATTTTTTTAAAGATAGAATTTCACTGGATAGCTCTGGCTGTCCTGGCCTGGAACTTGCTATGTAGACCAGGATGGCCTTGAACTCATCCAGATCTGCCTGTCTCTGCTTCCCAAGTAATGGGAATAAAGGTGTGCCACCATGCCCCAGCAATATTATAGTCTGAACATGAGCTGTCTCCTACAGGCCCATGTGCTGAAGGCTTGGTCCCCAACTACTTTGTGAAGTCGTGGAAGCTTTGGGAGGTGAAGCTTGGTTGGGGAACGTATGTCACTAGGGGACAGGGGACAACCTTGGGTGACTTGTCTTGTCCTGGCTCCTTCCTGTCTGTCTCTGCCTCTCAATCACAAGAGGTAAGCAGCCTCCTCGATCACATACTCCCACCGCCATGATGAGTCTACACTGAGGCAGGCTCAAAGTGATAGAAGCCAGCCAACCTTGTATGAGACCCCTGGAACTACGAGCCAATTAAATCTCTTCTCTCTTAAGTTATTTCCTTCAGGTACTTGTTAGTGATGCAAAGTCGAACATAGCAAATCGGTGGGGTTGTTACTGTGGCTATTTTAGGTGATGCAGGAGGAAATTGGGAAGATTTACAGATGTAGGCTATAGAACCACTAGAATGCCGTAAGTGGAATTTCATGATTCTGGAGGGAGCTCAGGAGCCCCAATGCTGCTAGGACTACAGATAGCAAAGCACAGTGTTCATAAGGTTTCATAGGGAAATGAGGACTCCACTGGGAACTGAACTAGAGGCATTCATAATCATTTTGTCTACATTTTGTCTATGCCCTGAGATGCTATGAGGTGTGAACTGAAATATGACTAGATAATCTAGTGAATGAACTTCCAAGGTGGCCAGCATTCAGGCTATAGCATGAGTATGTCTGGCTGCTTTTATCCAGGTTTCCAGTAAGACTAAGGAGCAAGGAGTAGAATATAATGATTTTGAAAACTTTAACCAGAAAAGGAGCATATTTAAATTTGAGTCCATGAGGGCACAGTTGTTAGAGATTGGTGCCATTAAAAAGAATCAAGAACTTCACATTTGGACAGTAAGAAAGATCCTTGAGATTGAAATGTTCTGCTTTAAATATGAAATATCTCCAGTAATCTTATGTGTTGAAGCCCCTTTCTCCGGCTGGTCATACCCTTTGGGGATGTGTTAGAAACTTAAAGAGGTAGGCTCTAACTGGAAGAAGTAGGTCATGGCCTTGAAAGTTGTATCTTGACCCCCAACCCAATTTCTCTGCTTCCATGCTGCCATGATGTGAACAGGGCTTCACCACAACCTTTGGCCATGATATCCTCCTGCCTTACCCTGAAAACATGGGGACAGCTTACCGTGGACAGTAACCTCTGGAGCCAAGGGCCAAGTAGATCTCTCCTCCTGTATGTTGCACTTTTAAGTTCATGGTTATTCTATTAGCAATATGTTGAATTAAGATTCTGTGCCTCTCTTGATTTGCTTGGTCATAGTTTCCTATTTGATAATACTCTTAGCACTTGGAAATGTTAGATCACAATGCAGAAATCAATGCTTATGTTGTGTTTGGAGCAAGGCTTGTTGAACTCTAGGGCTTCCTTGGTGACTGTGGCCAGAATGTTATGATGTTCCACATGTTCCAGGTCCATTATATACTTTGGGACATGTCCTATTGATACCTTTCCTCATGTTTTAGACCTCTAGTCATTTTTCCCTGAGCTTATCCTTTTGTTGCAAAAGTGATTGGCTCTCCTGGGAAGCTGCAGGCTGCAGGTGGACAGCTGGGGAGCAGTGTTGGCTCCCATTCACTCGCTGGCTCAGCTCATGCACGGCTAATGTTGCCGCTGCGCTGGGATCTGGCTTCCCTGGTGCCAGAAGAAAAGGTGGCAGGAATTGGAGAGTGTGGGGGAGTTCGTCTCTCCTTTAGGAGCCTTCAGATGATGGGTGCTGGGAACTTCATTTTTCTCCCAACCTCTTGTGTTGTTCCCAAACACAGCAGGCTCCAAAGTACTCTCTGGGGACACAGTGAGAGAGACCTGGCAGCCAATAGCCTTTATTGCGAAGTGTGGCTAGCTCAGTGGCCTGTCTCCTCAGTTTTCTACCTCTTCCAGTCTTATGTCTCCGTTATTTCAGTTTGAGTCTTTTAGCCATCGTATTTTTATTTATCATTATTATATGTATGTGCATATACTTGAGTTCATGTGTACCACATATGTACAGGAGCCTGCAGAGGACAGAGAGAATAATCAGATCCCCTGGAACATGTAGTTAGATATGGTTATAAGCTGCCATGCGGCAGCGTATTAAGCACTAAGCCTTCTCTTCAGCCTGGCTTTTATCCATGTTGAGGTGAATTTTATTATGATGTGGGGTCTACTTTCATTCTTCTGCATGAGGACATCCAGACTTTTCAACACCATTGATCAAACAGACCATTTCCCTCTATTTGTGTGTTCCTGATACTTGCTGAAAATTCATTGACAATAAATACTTGAGTTTATTTCTAGGCTTTCTGTCTGTTTCACTGGTCAATGTGTCTGTTTTGATGGCAGCGCCATGTATTTTGATTACAGTAGTTTTCAAATATATATCAAAATCAGGGAATGCTATGGCTTTAGCTTTGTTATTTTTGTACAAGACTGCTTTAGCCATTTGGAATCTTCTTTGGTTCAATACAAATTTTAGAATCGTTTTTCTATCTCTGAGAAAAAAAAAAAACATTGGAACTTTGATTAGAATTTCCGTAAATCAGTAATCGCTTTGGGGAGCAGCAGTATTTTAGCTTTCTCACCACACAGGCTGTATTTTCCACTTAACTGTGTCCCCTCATTTTCTTTGAGAAGTGTTATACAGTTTTCATTGTAGAGCTCTTTCATATCCTTGTTATATTTTTTTAAGGTTTACTTGTTTATTGAAGTTTTATTTTTCATTTTACTCACTGCCTACTGTTTCCCCCTCCCTCTCCTTCTTTGCTCCCCACCACTTACCATCCCCCCCCCACTCCTCATAGGGGGTAAGGCCTCCCTTGGGTATTCAGCATAGTCTGAGGACCACTTTGGGGCAGGCCAAGGCCCTCCCCCTGCATCAAGGCTGAGTAAGGCAGGCATCATAGGGAATGGGCTCTAAAGTTCATGTACTTGGGATGGGTCCTGGTCTGATTGCCAGGACTCACAAACAGATCAAGCCACACGTTTGTCACCCTCATTCAAGGGGCCTAGTTCAGTCCCACACAGGCTCCCCAGCCGACAGTCCAGAGTCCATGAGCTCCCACAAGCTTGGGTCAACTGTCTCTGTGGTTTTTCCCATTCTGATCTTGACCCGCCTTGCTCCTATAATCCCTCCTCTCTCTCTTCAACTGAACTCCAGGAGCTTGGCCAAGTGCTTTCCTGAGTGTCTCTGCATCTGCTTCCATCAGTCACTGGATGTAGGTCCTATGATAACAATTGGGGTAGTCACCAATCTGATTACAGGAGAAGGCTAGTTCAAGCACCCTCTCCACCATTGCTATGAGTCTTAGCTGGGGAGGTCCTTGTGACTTCCAGGGGATTTCCCTAGCACCAGATTTCCCCCTGACCCCATAATGGCTCACTCTGTAAAGATATCTCTTTCATTGCTTTCCCTCTCTGTCCCTCCCCCAACTCAGCCATCTCAAACCCTCACATTCCAACCCTCCATACCTCCCTGAACTTTAAGTATTCTATTAAATTTTTGGTGCCATCAAAATGATGTAATTTCCTTAATTTATTATGCCAATAGCTTGTTGTTGTTTTAATTTTGGTATGTTGTTTTGTAACCTGTAACTTTACTTTTTTTTTTTTTTGAACATTTTTTTGGTGGGTTATGAACTTAGTGTGAATGTATATGTTGTGGGGATCGAACCTGGAGCCTGTGCATGGCAAACGTACATTCTACCACTGAGTTACTCTCTAGCCCTCACTCTAGGAACAGGACTGGTACCCTAGACCCTACATTGGCCTTGAATTCCCCAGGCTCCAGCTTCTCCCACCCATAGGCTGGATTCCTGGCGAACATGGAAACATTGTTTCTTGCACTTTACTGAAAGATTTTTCTATCTTACCAAGTTACGTTTTCAGTCTTACCTGCTATCATATACACACGCATGTCAGTGTATGCCATGTATTATCTCTTGCATAACTGCCTCACCTACCTTCTGAAGCGCTGGTGTTCTAGCCTGCACCGTCATTTGAATCTAGTCATTTACAGCCGTGATATTTTTACTTTCCTCTTCATCAAGTCCCACTGGTACAGACAACATCAATACTGCTCCTACCGCAGGGCACCAGCCCTCATCAGAGATACCACGAGTTCAACCGCTCTCACCTAACATTTCGTATCAAGCAGGAACAGAGCAAATTTATTTTGATGATTAACAAATTATGCCACAAAACCACCGACCCACTTGCCTTTGATGGGTGAATTTGACTTTCTTTTGTTTTATGGAATGGCTTTTTAAAGGCTTCCTTTCTCCACTCCCAGAGAAAGATGCAAAGGGTTTTCCACCTTCACTAAATTGGGAGAGTGGTACAGGAATAGCAAGGAGCTTGCCAGCGAACATCTTTTACTACCCCGCCCCCGCCCCCCGCCCCTTTAGTGTTTTAATGTACTCCACAACTAAGATCCTACTCATCATATTCGGAAACTTTCATTGCTTCACATTTGAAGCCTTATTAGCTGTTATTATTTTGAAGATTTCCAAGGAAACTAGGAAAGCGGGTTTCCACCGAAGAGGACGGTTTCCTGCGTGTCCCCAGGAGTTCTCTAAGAAGGGGTATCAAAGAGGACCAGCCCACGGTGCTCCTCTACACTGATGTTGCAGGGACGCCCCCACCCCCCACTCCCCGGGTTCACAGTCAGGCCGGGGAAGCTGTGGGCAGGCTCGACCTCAGCCGGAATTCCCCTGGGTGATACTTCCATCCCGGCCCACGCCCACAGCGCTCCCTCCCAGAGCCGCCGCGCCCGCCCACGCGGTGACGTCACCACCCGGGTGTCGGGCGTGCGCGGACCGTCCGCCCACGGAACCCTGGCGCGCTCTGTGCCGGAGCCGCGCACGCGAGGCGCGGGGCAACGCTCGCCAGCGGAGATCCGGTTCTCCAAGTTGGAGGGAAGAAGGGGCAGTGCATGGGGAGGAGCCGGTGCAGTGCTTTTGCATTGGGCGGGCACAGAGAGTTGGACTCATCTGCAGGAAGATGAAATCGAGCAGCCTAGGCAAAGTGCGTCGCGTTTAATTCTAACACAGGACACGTTTAGAGTACACGCCTAGAGCCTAAGGCCAGAGTCAGCCAGTACAAAGTACCTGGGTGCCAGGCACCAAGGGAAGGCTTTCTTTGTTACTATTTTTTCCCACTCCATCGCAACTATCAATAACGGTGGGGTGCAGGTATATTGGGTTCCTAATTAACTTGCCTTACACGTCATACTGAAAAGATGGAGTGGAGGTTTCTACGAGGTTGATGTGATAACAAAGTTCAAGGCTGCCCATCAGATGCTTGTGAAAACAAGACAATGAACACGTTCTGCAAATACATGGCAAGTTGTGAGCTTTGGATTTTAAAAGTAGAAGTAGGGTAGCCAGCAGGACACAGGGGTTTCAGGTAGATTTTGAACGGGATTTGGCAAGAGAAAGGACAGGCAGGACACTAGGTAACTAGAGAAAGGAAAGGGAACCCGGGTAGACAACCTAATCGACACCCCTCTGTTTATGTGTGGCTTGCAATTGCAAGCATAGGTAATTCTATGGATGGGATTTTCTGGCAAAGGAATAGACTTGCTCTCGCCTGTTATCTAGGCCTACGATGTGATGCACAGGGACAGTGAACCCCTCTGAGTAACAATGCGGTTGCTCACTTTAATAGTCAGAAACTTTGCTACCCACGAAAAAGATACATGGTTGAGAGGGGCCTCTATAGTGAATGCTAGTTCCTTACCTGTGGACCCACTTGAGAGAAAGAAACATTTATGCCCTGAATCCAGTATCTTTCCAGTGCTTGCACTCTATCTTTGAAAGAAATGGTATGTTCTCTTTGTTTAAAGAAGCTTGGGCCCAGCAATTTGTTAATTTGCCTAGTTTTATATTGTTATTTCTATAACACCGTCCACACTACCCACTTTAGTAACTGATTACTACCTTGTAATACCCTATAATTATTTAATAGACATACATTTTATTTCCTGTGCAAGGTGGTAAAGTTCCAGGAAAGGACTCTTAGCAGTATTAATAGCTTCAAGTGCTGACTTATTTGACTTTTGCAAGTGTTTCTTAGTCTGTTGAATCTCCAGCATATAATACTTTGCTTGGCATAGATTATGTGTTCAGTAAATATCAATTAGATGATACCTCCTGGAGAGTAGAAGACCAACTTGTTTACTTCACGGTTTCCTGGTGCCCTAACAGTACTGTCTACTCAGCAAACACATGACTTCATTGCTGTTCCTTTCAGCAAGCAAAATAGAATCTTAACTGTTACCCTGTAAGGAACTGCATCCCCACCCCCACCGACATAATGCCCCCAAGAAGTATGTCAAGGAACAATTGTGGATGGGTTGATTAGCCTCATTCTTATTCCTGACTCTCTTCTGCAGCGTGTATCTGCCTCTTTCACAATGAATGATATCTGAGGTTCTTCTGGTCAGGCTACCCAAGAAATTATTTTGGAAGCTGTCTAATTTGACTTTTTTGACTTCGGAAACAAAATAAACTCCAAGCCAACGGCAAAAAACAACACTAGGCAGACCCATGTTCTCGACAATCCCAGGTACAAGATCTTAAATAATTGTGTGTGTGTGTGTGTGTGTGTGTTCTGCACCTCCTTTTACAATTCCAAGGGTTCCTGAAGAAATGCTTTGGTATGGGTCTCTGCAGTATGTAGCTCACAGTTGAGTGCCATCATAGGGGTCACATCCCGAGCACTCCCACAAATAAAAAAGCAAAATAAAACAAACAACAACATAGTTCCAACCCAGTAATGGCAATTACTTAGATGAAACAGATTCTCATTCTTTCTCCTTTTAACCCAGTTAAATCTGTCCTGAGCAGAATTCGCAAGAGAATGAACATCTTGAATGTACAAAACTTTGCTTCATTGCAGAGAAGCGAAATGGTCAAGTAGTTGTGGCAACCTGTTCATCTGGCAGAGTCTACAGGAGAGGGTGGGACTAGAACAGTGTGGCGAGGACTGCAGGGAATGTCAGCACGGAGAACAGTCAAAAGCTAGAGCAAATTATTTGAACATTTCCATCCAGTAGTTGCTAAATCTGGCCGTGTCCATTTATTAGCTGTGGGACGGTGGGCTAAGTTATTTTAATATTTCAGGGCATTGATTTCGTCACTTGCAAAATGGCGATGAGAAGGCTGCGTTACACTATGCCGCTGTAAACTGCTTGCAGAAATTCCTAGCACGTTGGCACAGAGCAAGCGCTCTGCCAAATGTTGGTTAAGTAAATACAACGTTTGGCTGGGTTACCTTCCACTTCTACACAGCTGGTAACTAACCGGAAAGCCCCACCTACATCCAAGTTAGGGGAGGCCGCGGTTTCCTCCTGCAACGTTTTCCTGACCCACGCGGTAAAAGCACTTAAGAGGATCTGCGACATCGACACGCTTTCTCCAGGTCCCCAGGCTGCCCATCACCCGATCGCCGCGTGGGCGAGACACACAAACCTTCCTCCCGCTCAGGTTCCTTGGCTCACCGAGTACGGCCGGGCCGGCTGTTCCGGACCCCGCCCACCAATCTGGGAACGCCCCTAGGGGGCGGGGGTGGTGCTGGTGCTGGTGCTGGTGCCGAGGCGCCGCGCACGCGCAGTCCCGCCGCGTCGCGCCTGCGCTGTGGCCCGAGCTGAGGAAGGCGGGGGCTTGGTATGCGAGCTAGTGTGTGAGGGGAGGGAGGTGTCCCGGCCGAGCGTGGTACTACGGCGGGCGCGGGCCGGAGGGGGCGGGGGGATGCGCCGCGGCGGCGGCGCGGGTGCTGGGCTGGGGCTTGGCCGCGCCAGAGCAGCGGATCCCGGTGTCGCCGCGGCAGCTGCGCGGGTGTCGCGCCGGGTCGGAAGACGCCGTGCCACAGCGCTCCCCCACTTTTTTTTTTTTTTTTAAATAACCGGAACCAATGAACGCGGCGGGGAGCCGAGCTCCGCGGGCCGCCGGTGAAGGGAGCGGGCTAGCGCCCGGCGGGACTCCGCTTCCGAAGCGGCGGGGCCCGGGGCAGCTGGCGGCGAGCGAGTGGCCGGCGGCTCCCGTGAGCGCTCCTCCCGCCGCGGCCCCCGGCCGGGCCTCGGGCTGCTGCCGTCTCCGGCGGCGCTGGGCTTCGCTGCTGCTCTTCGGGCTGTTGGTGGCCGGCGCGGCGGACGGATGCGACCTGGTGCCCCGGCACCTCCGCGGGCGGCGCGCGTCGGGGTCGGCCGGAGCGGCTGCGTCTCCTTCGGCTGCGGCTGCGGCCGAGCGCCAGGCGCTGCTGACAGGTGAGGCCCGCGCGGTGAGCGGGCAGGCTTGGCGGGACCCCCCGGCCGGACCCCATTCCTCCCTCCACCCCATCCCCCCGAAGGGGCGCCCCGCGGTTGCCTTGGCGCCGGCCGTCGCACTTGGGACGCTTTTCCTTGTCCACCCGCCTGGCGCCTCGACTGCGGCTTCTCCGCCCTGTAGTGGGTTTCTGCGAGCTTCCCCGCTGAGCGATGCACGGGTTTCTTTTTCGTGCTGCCCAAGGGGCCTCTGGGGTCGGGGGTTGCGGGGGCGGCTAATGGCTCATCTCCACTCTTCCTAAAGCTGCCGAGGAAAGTAGGCGGTAGCAGCAGCCCCAGCAGCAATGCGGTATGGAGTCGGCCTCTGCTGCCTTTGCAAAGGCAGCTGGCAGCGTCTTACCGATTGAGAGCCCGGCTGAGCGCTCTGTCCCAGGGGAAGCTGCCGAGGAGATTCTTTGAGAGCCACAGCACCTAGTAGCATTAGTGGCTATGGAGAAGCGTCAAAGTCTGGTGTGTTTTTGTGGGCTACGAGGCCGTTTTTAAGGGATGGAAAGTATATGCTGTTTGAGAGCATCACTGGGCGAGAAAGGGTGGGTGCAGAAGGGCGCAGCAGGTAACCAGAAACACGCCTAAAATTTAACCTAGGGCAGGAGATTTGTGACGTGGATTTGGGCAGCATAGTTCTGAGGGAGTGCACCAGCATCTTTTAAATCAGAACGTTCTAGCGCTTACTGAAAACTTGCAAACATGTTTGGTAAGGTGAAGTAGAAAATTGTATGCTTTTAAAGCCTTCATTGTCTTATATAACTGATCTGCTGTGGTTTAAGCAATGATGTAGAAGGTCCTGAAATGATTTCCTGGGGCAAAGTGGTGGAGCTAGGGTAACTTTCTTTTTCTTCCTCCTGTGTTTATTTATTTTTTTTAAAGGTAGATCTCTAGATTTTCTGGAGGAATAGCAAGATTAAAGAGGAAGAAGAAGATGACCCACTATTAATTTAACTACCGTGATAGCCCAGGAGGCGCCTGGTAGTCCCTAACAGCTGCTCTGGGAAGTAAGTGTTCAGGAGACTTTAGATGGGAGCAGCTTTTCTTTAGTTCTGTGACAGGCTATTTCCTGTTGTAGAGAGAAGGATGTTGTCAGGCAATGTGGGAGTTGTAGGGTGTAGAACATAATGATCAGCTTATTTAAGGTACTCAAAAACTTAGCAGAGCTTGTTCAGCTGACACAGGGAACCCATCACTTGAATAAACGATTATAGAATGATCATCTTTAGGTATATAATACTGTGAGGGAGGGATAGATTGGATAGTTATTTTCTAATAAAAACGTGGCAAGTGTAGAAGGAGCAGTGATAAACTAGTTAAGTAGGACTGTGGGTTGAGGGCTTATTGACTCCCGTGGGAATGGAACACAATTGCTTTGGCTTCTAAGCTATAGGAGTGTAGTTTTTTTTTTTTTTTTTAAAGGAATGTTTGCTTAGTAGATAATTGCATAATGCCTTATCGGATGTAATTGGCAGAAAGGCAGTGAGCTAGGATTCTGGTGTCTATTGACTATTTTAACAAGTATGTTATGCTGAGAACATCGTATCAAGAAAATAAATGCAGATGGAATTTTAATAAGCTGAAACCCTTGTAATTTTCTCTGAAGTTAGTTGTGGCACAGTGGAAAAGACAAAGTGATTCTTAGTGGGAAAAATCAGACTCATCACACAAAGTGAATTTGTGTGATAGTGTTTTTACTAAAATTATGTTAACCTTGGAATTATTTCTGTTGACCTCAAGTTTTTTCCTTTTGTTCTAGTATTATTTTTAAAAAGTTAAACATTTCCATTTAAAGTTTCAGTTTATAAGACTGCATGGTACCCAAGTTGAATCATAGTAATTTTAATACATTTATATAAATATAGTCAGTAGGGCTGGCGTTTTGGGAATGTATATTGAAGACCATTTGTGCAATTAGAATACATTGAAGATTGCTCTGACTTCGATGGCAGTTGTTTTGAGGGCAGTTCTCTTTTTATGGTTCCGCTTGTTATATTAAGCCTGGAACATAAATTGATGGTATTTTACACTTCAGGAAGTGGAACCACTGACAAACCCACGGTACTGCCCGGTTATGTTCTAGACTCTGGTCATGGATGGATAAAGATATGATCATCATTTGTAAGAGAACTACCTTTTATGTGGATTTTGAAATTTGAAAATTTTTGAAAGAATTGTGAGAGAATTTTTCTTAATGGTTCCCAGTTAAAGCTGGCATTTCACTGTTGGTACTTCGTAAATTGACAGCCAAACCACTTTCTGTTTTCTTCTCCAGATTAGTATTTTTAATACTTAACTGTTAGACACGTCTTAGAAATTTGCCTCATTAACATAGTCTAAAAGACACCTTTTTATGGAAGCTTACCTTACAAAGGTTTTATGTTAGTGTATTTTAAGATTAAATTGTCTTTTCAATCTGGCTTGCCCTTTGTTTGGAGCAAGAAAAGTATTCTCACAGAGATAGGCATTGACACCATAAAAATTAATAGATCCATTGTCTTAAACGTTTTAATAATGTAGAACCAATATTTATAATATCACATGATAAAATTTTAAATTGTATGTGTGCATACACACACATATATTTAGTTAAAAAAGTAATTCAAATGATTGAAATCTAATTCAGATTAAGGATTGATGATTTGAAGCTGACAGATTATATTCTAAATTGGTACTTTTGTTTAACACATATAACATTAATGGATTGACCTTAGTGGGGAGTGGTTGAGATAAAAATATTGAAGTAATGGTTTTTGAGAAATCTTGGAAGGGCAAAAGTAAGCCCCCCACCCCATGCACGTATATATGTATGTGTATGTACACAAAATACAGTTTGGGAAATGTATAGAATAATTTAACACTATTTTTTTTTCACACACATGCACAGAGCTAACTAAGTGTTTCAGAATTTTAAAACAACCATTAGCTTTAAAAGGCTCTTAACATTCCTTTTTTTTTTTTTTGAGACAGAGTTTCTCTGTGTAGTTTTGGTGCCTGGCCTGGATCTGGCTCTGTAGACCAGGCTGGCCTTGAACTCACAGAGATCCGCCTGCCTCTGCCTCCCGAGTGCTGGGATTACAGGCTTGTGCTACTGCCACCTGGCTTTAGAGTAACATTCTTTAGTGTTTCAAGATTTTTACCATAAGATTTTTATCACTTCACTGATTTGGTATATTATTAGTATAAAATGAAAACTTTAGGATATATCTTTAGATGACTTAAAAATCTCAACAAAACCTTAAAATATTCTTAGTTGAAAGTATAATACCATTTAGAAGGGCTACTTTATCCAGAAGTGTTAAAAACACCCATGCTGCGGGGCTTCCACTAATTTAGATGAGAAATTTTCAGGTTACCATTGGAAAAATACTAATTCAAGCTTTTAATTGTCACTCACCTTGCATTCCCAAGACTTACCCAGTAGACACTACTTTCTTACTGCCATATTTGAGTGACTGGCTGGCTGGAGGGTGCTGTACATATGCCACCTTGAGTCATCACGCTCTTCACTAGGCTGGCCAGTGCTAGTGTTTACATTGTGACACAGTGTGTTTCCATGAGCCTTCTTTTGATGTCCTCCTGCTGTTTCTTTTTCTTCTCCAGTCTGTGGCCATTGCTGCGCTTACTTGTATTACTAGCCAGAGGACCTGCTTATATCTATTTGAGTTGCATCTATTCTGCATGTTTAAAATCAGTTATATCTTGTTTAGAAACATCTCATTCCTTGTTTAAGACTCTCAGGAATCCCATTGGTCACCGTTGAGGATCTCATAAATGCCAGTTGGAAATAAGGGTTAAGATTTAGCTTCTACTTGGGTTGGGTGGTGGCGGTGATGCAAGCCTTTAATCCCAGCACTTCTGAGGCAGAGTTAAGAGAATCTTTGAGTTGAGTCCAGCCTGATCTAAAGAGGAAGTTCTAGGAAGGCCAGGGCTACACAGAGAAACCCTTTCTTGAAAAGCCAAAAACCAAAAAAAAAAAAAAAAGCTTATTTTTATATAAAAAGAATAAACAAAGATAATTGCTGGTGACTTAATTTGTGGGTGGGGTTAATGCTAATGTTTTTAGGTAGTTTAGACTCAGAGTATCTACTATTTTGGATATTGGGTAGTCATTGTTAATATGTGAATACTTTTGGAGTTAAGCTTGGAGATACGTACTTATGCATGCAATAAAGTATAGACTGATTATGTTTAATAAGCTACTTTTGATATTCATTAGAATTTGGACCAAGTTAGGTACTTACTAGGAGATTATTTTTAATTTGATAAGTTTTGTCATCCAGTTACTGAATACATGTAAGAGATAGCAAACTAGGAATATGAAAGAATACACACAAGGGTAGACCCTGTGTCTGCTCACTGGGAGCCCAGGCTAGCGCAGGTTGGGGAATAACAGGTGCAGCATTAACTAAACTATTACTAGGTGTCTGTAAAGGGCTAACTGCTTCCTTCAGTCTTTTTAGATCTGAGACTAAATCTGTCAAAGCATTACTTTCATACAAAACACACAAAACACAAGACAGTGGATGCTTTATAACTATATGTTGTATATGCTTACACATCTGAACAACTGGAGGCCAACTTTGATTTTATAATGGAGTGCAAACTGTTGGGAAAAGGAAGAGGCTTCTGTAGAATTTGTGGTAGCCCCAAGTATATATAATATACTTCATGTAGAGGTGAGTGGAAGGGCCTTCCAAGAGGAGCAAATATGAGAATAAGGAGGAAGTTAACTGCCTAGGAGTGTAGAGGAAAGAAGAGGGTTGGGTCCAGATTATCAAGTGCTCCACAGTGTAGTTAGTGTATAGGGAAATGTCAGCATATCTAAAATTGGGTTTCTCAATCATGTGCTAGGGAATATGGGAAGCAATCAGAAAAATGTAAAATTTCTTCTTAGCACATTGATTTTGTTTGTTAACTTGGAAAGCTGACATGAAAAATTAATTTTGTAATTAAAAACATTTAAAAATACTACATGTGTACATAAATCTGGAGAATGTAAAGTCGCTTTAATGTTTTAGGGCAAATCAGAGGACATTTTGAATAACCCAAGAGTTTTGTTTATAAACTCTTGGAATTCTGAGTCTTTTAACCTGTCATCAAGGGGGAGAGGAACTGTGATATGTGAGCATGAGGCTGGCCTGTGTTTGAGAAAAGGAGTTCTGGGTGGGTGGAAGTGGGCGGACGAAGGTGGTGAGAGGACAGGTAGGAAGCAGTGCAGGAGAGGACCTGAGTTACTCGGTGGCTCTAAAAACACTTGCAAGAAGCTTTAGAAAGTTAGTTTTAGTCTTGTGTTAGCCAGGAGCCTGGCTCTTTCTTATCTTTTAATCTCAGAGTTTCTAGAATGATTTAAATTAGTACAAACCTTTGAAAACGCCTAGAAGGAACATAGTGTCTTTTTCACTTCAAGTGTGTCTATTTGTCACTTCAAAGTTCGGTATTGTGTTTATGATTTGGCTTCTTTGATGATTTGTGAAGTTGTTAACAACAAAATATCCCAAATATATTTGCTAACTGTCTGATAAACCCAAAACACTGATAGCTAAAGATAATATATTTGCATGTTTACATAAAGCCTTGTATTCTGTATTTCAGTATTTTTTAAATTCTGTATTAAAGAATGACTGTGTCCAGCTTGAGCTGGTACCATGTATTAGCATGTTCTCTGTCATCTAGAGTCTCCTCTAGAGCAACTGAGTCTTCTGAGTACTGGCTTATTATTTTTTTCAAAATTCACTGTTGAACTTCCTGTGTGAGGTTCAAGCCTGGTTTGTAGATGATCATCTCTTAACACCAAACTTCAGTGGGTTGTTTTTCCCTTCTCCATTTTGATCTTAGTCTTTCTTGACATATTCTAGTCTGACTTTGAGTAACCACTTTCCTTGACAGGAGTCTTTGTTGCTGATTGTAAGGATGGTTCTCTCCTAAATCACAGTTCTCAATCTTGTGTTCTTCCAGCTGAACATTTATTTCCTCCTCAGGGAACTTCATTACTAGGAAAGTTCTGCTGGAGTTGGGAACCCCAGGCCAATGATTGATTTGACTTCTGGCTTTTTTTCATTTGGCCTTTTCAGAGTTACTGCACAGCCATCAGGGCTACCATCCCCAGAATCATTTTCTTTCAGCCAGGCTTTGCCAATCATGTAATTTTCAGGGAACTTATTTTGGATTAAGGATAAAGGCTTTTTCAGGATGTTAATAGTGAGGATTGAGTGGTCTTAAAGAGAGGGGTGACCAGCTCTCCCTGTTCCAGCTTTTCCCACAGGTCCAGGGCACCTCCCAAACCCGACTAGCAGTTTCCTGGGATGGGCCTGCTCTGAGTGCTTGCATATGAGTTGATCTTTATGTGTGCTGCAGATCTTGGCCCCTGTGCAACTGTTTGCCTCCAGTTATTTTCGCTTTCTCTGTCTCTCTCTGATCTTCTTGAACTTGCCATTATGTAAATGAAACACTTCAAAAACTCTTACTGAATTAAGTGCTGGGTTTTTTAATTTAAAAATACTGGCAGTGAATCTTATTTACATGATTTCTGAATATTAAAAAAATAATTTAAAAAAATCCTTGGAGTGATTTGTATTTGTCAAGTGTTTCTCAGGGGGTGAAAACAGATTTTCAGTGCTTGAATTTCTGTTCTTTCTTTGACAGACAGGGTCTTGCTATGTAGCTTGATCTAGTCTTTTTAAATTTTCTGTAGGCTAGTCTTGAACTCCAGATGCTTCTTCGAATCCAGCTCCCCGCTCCCCAGTGCTGGGGTCACAGTGTGTGTGACCAGACCTGCTCCTTTTTTGAAGTTCTCATCTTCTGTTCAACATTGTACGTTTTACAGATCTGTGTTTTCTCCCTCTACTGTTTCTCTTTCCTTTTAAAAACATGTGATACCAAGTCCCTAAATGATCTTGATCCGCCTCCTTTATTCTTTTTTCCACCAGTAAAGGACTGATTTTTCCATTAAAGACAGCGTAAGTTTCTCTGTCTCTTCATTCTGGTCACCTTTGAGCTCTTCTGCTTTGCATTTGTGAATTTGCTGTCTGTGTGCATTCAGACCATGGCATTTCAAGAATGGGTCTGAGGAAGGACTGAAGAGAAGTAAAGGAAAAAGCCAGTTTTTAGTGGGTGTTTGTGTTTGTGTAAAATTTCACATGCTATTTAACGACTGTTGTTTGGTAGCCATGACTCGAGGAACTGGGGATATAAAGATGCTGCAGTTTGCCTTTGAAAACATTATTGTAAGAACAGTAAACCTGAAACTTGCCTGGGAATGTATTTGCACAGTATAAGAAAGGGTTAATTTTGTAGCTTATCTGTTTACATTGTTTACTAGGAATACACTAGAGATATCTGTACTTTAGTGTTCTTTGTCAGCGTTTTTCAGAACCCTCAAGATGTTGAAACAACTTAAATGTCTGTTGATGAAGAATGGATGAGAAAGTGTGACATGTATATACATATAGAGAGCGGGATACTAATGTTTGTTGATGGAAAAATGGATAAAGAAAACGTGACATCCTTCAGCCATTGAAAGAAGAAAATTCTGCTATTTGTGGCAGTATAGATGAATCTGGAAAGCATTCTGCTAAATAAAATAAATCAGAAATAAATCAGACATCAAAGGATAAATACTGCCTGGTCTCACTTGTGTGGGTTCTAACACTGTCAAATGTAGAATGGAGGTCTCCAGGTTACTTTAGATTTTGTAAGAGAGTACATCATAAATAGTCTTATCTCATACCAAAAGTAAAGGTAAAGATGTGAGTTGATACATTGACCAGCATGATAATAATGACTGTTTCACACTTACACCCTTATCAAATCAAATGGTACACCTAAAATAGCTATATACACTTCAGTTGTCAAGTCCATTGGCCTTTGAATTACATCTTCATTTTCTTTGTTATTAATCAAAATTTGCTGTGAAATATCCTGAAGTTTTTTGTGTTTTTTTGTTTTTGTTTTTGTTTTTTTTTTTTTGAGACAGGGTTTCTCTTTGTAGTTTTGGAGCCTGTTCTGGATCTGTAGTCTAGGCTGGCCTCAAACTCACAGAGATCCTCCTGCCTCTGCCTCCTTCCTGTATGCTGGGATGAAAGGCATGTGCCACTACTGCTTGGCATACTCTGAAGTTTTAAAGATCATTCCTATGTAATATACAGATTCTGAAGCCCAGTGATATATCTGTAGTGTGCTGCAAAAAGTCAGTATTCTCAGCAAGTGGGAATTTGTGTTTGTGCTTTGTTTTGGGAATATTCCTTATTGGATGGAATGTGTTTTTAAGATTCATACAGGGTATAAGTTTGTTCTTTTATGTAATGTGATTTGATTAAAACTACTGCCTGGTTGGGGATTTAGCTCAGTGGTAGAGCGCTTGCCAGGCAAGGCCCTGGGTTCAATCCTCAGCTCAAAAAAAACAAAAACAAAAACACCTACAGCCTGTAGACCATGGTGGATTTTTATCAGTTTGAGTCTCGATCTGATAGTGGTTTATAATTATAGGTAGGTGACTTAGTGTGTTAGCATCTGTATTTCTATATCTTTGGAATGGGGTTTAAAGAACAAAGAGGTAATAGTCTGCTTAATATAGAGCCTGACAAATGTAAGTACTCAGTTCTTTCTTTTTTTTTTGAGCCAAATTTTTTATTACTCATTTCTTGCACTTGAAGTACTCTTCGATGACATCCTTGGCCTGAGATTCTTTGTGATAGTCCTTAACCACCACACACCTACAACCAACCACTTGCCATGGTTTCCCCTCTCAATCAGTTTTACAGAGGCCTACCCATTCCCCTAGCTTCTTGTTGTCATCAACCTTAATTAGGTTGATTTGGTGCTCAGCACAAAGTGCCTCCACCAACTTGACATACATAGGCTCATCCAATTGGATGCAAGAGATGGGCTTGTCTAAAGCTTCACAGATGCCATGTGCTAGGCCATCGAGGATGAGGGCGGTCTTCAGCGTCTCTTGTAGCGCAGTCTTGATGCCCATTACACCTCCAGCAGCAATGCCTTCCTCAGCCATGGCGGTGGATTACGGGTGAGGCTGAATCTTGAATGCACCCAAGCCTCCGCCTCTGTGCAATTCGGCAGCAGCAGGGGAAAAATTACTCAGTTATTTGTAAAGCTGTTCCTCCCTTTGTCCATATATACTGATGAGACATAGTTGTAGAAATGTGCCGAGGCTTGCTGAGTATTAGTAAGGTACTTTTTGTTACATTTATGTATTCATCAGGGCAGTCCTGGGAATTGGACACATGGTCTGGCCTGCTACTACAAAACTGCACTCCCATCCATTTTGTCACATTGAAAGTAAATGGAATGTGAGGCTGGGGTAATAGCTCAGGCTGTAAGGAAGTTGACTGTAGGCATTTGTCTGCAAATGTTCCATCGCCAGAACTGGTGTAGAATCACTGCTTGTGGTGGTATGTACTTGTTACCTTGTTACCCCAGCACTAGGGGGTAGAGACCTGTGAGGATACTGGGGTTAGCTGGCCTACTAGCCTAGGCTACTTAGTAAACACTGGTTCAGAGACAGACATTATATCAAAAAAGTAGGTAGATGGAGCCTCTGGAACAATAACCAAGATTAACTTCTATCCTGTGTGCATACATGAATACTCTCTTGTACACACGCACAAGCACACATGCTTGTGTGGGCACACACAGAATAAATGACAGTATTGTTTAAGACACTTCTGTGATCTAAATGATCAGATTGTTAGTGGTCCAAAACTGACTCTAGCTGTGATTACAGGCAGAACTGGTACACTATTAAGCCATTCAGAAGGAAGCCCACCCTGGCTAAGGAGCTGTTGGCAAATGGTGCCTGGGAAAGACAGCCAGTGTTCATTGGGGTGACTCCTAGTAGGGCACCCCTGCATCAGTGGATGCCATGTGAGAATGTGGGGAGCATGAAGTGGATGCTGTGAGATATTAAAAATCATTCTATGAAGGAAGTGTGAAGTTGGCAGGAGGACTTGTTGGGGGAAGTTAGAGAAACTGATCATAGTGCATTGTATACATGTATGAAATTCTCAAAGACTGAGTTACAAGATTGTAGAAAAATGGTGCTATTTATAGGCAGTGAAATCATAAAGTACTGGGGTGTTTTTTAGGACTCTTTAGCTAAGCTATTTTATATGTATTTTATATTATTGTTTGTGGTGCTGAGGCTTGAACCCAGGGCCTTGCACGTGGTAGGCAAGCATTCTAGCACTGAGCTACATCCCCAATTGCCTTTGTTATTTTAGCTAACCAAAAGGCTTTATGGTATTTTGTAGTTGAAATGTCAGCAATCAAAACTCAATTTCTGAGCTTAAAAGTTAATTACAGAAAATTTAAAAAATAGGAAAGATTAAACTAGAAAACATATTTACCTTGACAACTGGCAATAACTCTTCAGGCAATTTATTTATTTTTTTACACTCTTAAAAATGCATTTTTATATGTAATAACCTCAGGAGGTGATTTTAAAAATGTATTTTTGGAGTTGGAGATTTGTCCCAAGGGCCTTTTCAAGCTAAGCATGTGCTTAGAGTAATTTTAAATGTGAAGTCAGTGAATACTTGGATGTCAAGTGTATCATATAGGCTTATTAAAAGTGTTGAGAACATTGATGAATAAGATTATAAGGCTCTTGTTCTCAGAGCTTGTGTTAATATTTAAATTGGGACAATAATTAATATTTTAAAACTATGAGACATACCTACTAAGGAACAAAAGAGAATACTTGAAATAGAAAATATTGTGGATGAGATGGTGTGGGGGCTCCTGTTAATTTAGGTGGGTGGGCTAGTTGGAGAAGCTTTTAAGAAATTCATATAAAAAAATTACATCCTCTATCTCCCTCTCCCTCTCCCCTTCCTCCAGTTGCAGGGATTGAACTGAAATTGTCAGGTTTGGCAGCAAGCACCTCTACCTGCTGATAGCTCACTAGCCAGAAAGTCATGTTTTAGTAGAGTATTTAAATTTACTTTTAAAATATTTTTGGTGTGTGTGTGTGTGTGTGTGTGTGTGTATTTGTGCATGTGGATCTTGTGCCCCTCTGGATGGAGGCCAGAAAAGGGCGTCAGATCCCCTGGAGCTGGACTTCCTTGCATGGTGAGCTCTCCAATCAGGGAACTAAACACAGGCTGTCTGCAAGTTTGTACTCCTAACTACTGATCCAACTTTCTTGCTCCCTGAAGATCATATATATTCTTTTTGTTTTGTTTTGTATTTTTGAGACAGGGTCTTACTGTGTATCTGGCTGTCCAGGAACTCACTGTGTAGACCAGGCTGGCCTCAAACTTGAATTTAGGTGATCTGCCTGCCTGTGCTTCAGGGGTCCTTGGATTAAAGGCGTGCACTGGCTTAAGCCCATATTTTTAATATAGTATTTGAAGGACTAGTCATTGCAGAGTTGAGAGATAGAATACCACCTAGAGGTAATAGTCAGTTAGAGATCCTGAGGCAAGAAAATTTGAATTATAAAAACATCCATTTTGGGTAGGAGAGATGGTTCAGTCAGTAAAGAGCACCAGTGTGAAAAGCTGGGCATGGCAACATGAGTGTAATACCAGATCTGGGGAGGTGGAGATTGGCAGATCCCCTGGAGTTCATTGGCAAGCCAGACTAGCTGAACCATGGACTCCTGGTTCAGTGAGAGACAGTGTCTCAGAAAATCAGGTGGAAAAGCAGTTGAGGAAGATACACTCAACCTCTAAGCTCACAGCACAATCCCATGTGTATTTCACCCCATGTGTATTTCACATGCCTGCATGAACATGCTATCAGAGAGAGAGAGAGAGAGAGAGAGAGAGAGAGAGAGAGAGAGAGAGAGAGCAAGCGCAAGCGAGCTGCTTTGTCTGAGCATATTTAGAGGGGGAAGATCAGGCTGAGATCTGGCTGCCTAAGAGAGTAGGACCAGATGGTACAGAACTTTGTAGATCTTTCCCCACGTTGGGCTTTTTCAGAGGGTGATGGGAAGCAGTGAAGAATTTTAAGGAGGGAAGAGAAATGATAGAACTAATTTTGTTGTTGTTTGGCCTGCACAGTTTTTTTAGGCTGTAATAGAAAATATATAAAATAAAACTACTTTTAGCCGGGTGGTGGTGATGCACGCCTTTAATCCCAGCACTCGGGAGGCAGAGCCAGGCGGATCTCTGTGAGTTCGAGGCCAGCCTGGGCTACCAAATGTGTTCCAGGAAAGGCACAAAGCTACACAGAGAAACCCTGTCTTGAAAAAACAAAAAAACAAAACAAAAAACAAAAACAAAAAAAAAACCCCTACTTTTAAGTGTATGTTTTTGGTGCTGTTGCTTTTAAATTGTTGGTTATCAGAACTTTTTTTGTCTTAAAACTAAAGTTATACCTGTTAATTTTATTTCCCCAACTTCTGGTAACTGCCATTATAAATTTTTGTTTCTGTGAATTTGTTTACATTAGGTACTTGATGTAAGTAGAATCCTACAGTATCTGTAAAATTGTTACTAAGTTGTTAGTTGATTGAATGTCCTCAAGGTTTATCCTTGTCAAATGTAGTAACATTTAACAGAGTTTCTTAAGGCAGACACTTTATTTTATATACAGACCCCATTTTCTCCACCCACCCATCCACTCACCCACTCTCTCATCTATCTATCCACTCATCTATCCACCCACCCGCCCGCCCGTCCGTCCGTCTGTCCGTTCATCCGACACGTTTTGCCTGATGTAAGTAATGTTAGCAATATGTATGTGCTGATTTCTCTCTGATACCCTATTTTCAGTTCTTTTTACTAGATAGCTAGAAATGGGATTGCTGCATATGTGTTGCTTTTACTCTTTATTTTCTTGGCTCTTTATGCTATTTTATAAGTGATTAGCACCATTTACAAGCCTGCCCTTGGGAAGTGTGCAGGGTTCCATGTTTTGCATGAATTCTGTTTAACCTCAGTTGGCTGCTGTTTGTAGGTGATGGAATGTTGCTGGGAAGCCTGGTCTAGGCAGGTGGATACCCTGTCCATTGGGAGTGTTGTAGAATTTGAGGGAATAGGAAGAATTTAGGTAGTTTGGAGTTAGAATTGATTTGGCTTGTGTGTGGATTGGGATGCAGCTGTGGCAGTACCAGGAAACACAGACGGTTCTTAGATTGTGCACTTGAAAGTTCCTGAAGCCTTGTGTGGTGTTCATCATTCTGACGCAGTGTTCCTAGTGAACCCCAGCATATTTCTTCTCATGCCTCATAGGTCAGGCCAGTTTGTTACCTTTGTTTGGGACGAACATGTTTCCTCCTCCTACAGCTGGGAGAAGGGGCTCACTTTACCATGCATGTTGTGTCTGTCTCCTGTCTGATTCTTTGAGGAAAAAGGAGGGAGGAATGGCACTCACACAATTAGTTTTCTGAGCTTTGGAAAAGTATTGTGATTTTTTTTTTTGGGGGGGGATAGTTACTATGTAGGGCTGTTGTGAAGATTATATAAGGTGTTTTACATTATCAAGGGAATGCCCAGTTAACAGCATTTTTGCTTAACTTTTTCCACTTCAACCATTCCCCCCCCCTCGTGTGTGTGTGTGTGTGTGTGTGTGTGTGTGTGTGTGTGTCTGTCTGTCTGTCTGTCTGAACTCATAGAGACCTGCCTGCCTCTGCCTCCTGAGTGCTGAGATTAAAGGTGTGCGCCACCACCGCCTGGCTTCCATGTTTGTTTTAAACTCAGTCATTGGGGCTAGATGAAGCAATAATCTTGTAATTGTCACTGGCTTCTCTTAAAGGTCATGTTCAGTAGTAAAACTTAATTTTTTCCATGTCACTAATTAGATCTAAACTTGGTGTGAGGTTTCTGAAGGAGACAAACTGTTGATCTGTATATCTCAAGTATATATCTGGAAAATTGGGCTCTCTTATTCCTTTATTCTTTGCTTTATGTTTTGTTATCTTGGATTGTCCTGTCTCTCAAAGACCATTCCATATATTTGTAATTGAATTGGTGAATATTTGTTGGGAATATTTTGTGTTCAGTGCACTGCTTTGAAAGTTGAAGGTATAGCAATGGGCAACATTTGACATGGATCCTACTTGTCTGTGGTTTTCTTTCATATAGTCTTCCCAGTTATCCTCAGTGATATGTGACTACTTGACTTGTATCTATTAGAGTATTTTTAAAAAGTTGTTCCAGCCAGGCGGTGTGGCACACGCCTTTAATCCCAGCACTTGGGAGGCAGAGCCAGGCAGATCTCTGTGAGTTCGAGGCCAGCCTGGGCTACCAAGTGAGTTCCAGCAAAGGCGCAAAGCTACACAGGGAAACCTTGTCTCAAAAGAACCAAAAAAAAAAAAAAAAAAAAAAAAGTTTTCCCACAGCTCATAAGTACTTAACGACCTGAAAGTTTGCTTTTGGAGTCTATTGTGGCTCTTGATACCTGTATCATCATTAATGATTTATCTATTTTTTGACAATGTTCAGTTTTTAAGAACAGGTGGTCAGGTAGTCTGGAATATAGTATGATTTAGTTATTGGCATCTGCTCCTACTTGATCTATATTTAGTGATACATGAAAGTTTTGGAATGTCATACTTTGAGGAAGAACTGTGTAACTCATCTTTATTTGTGACTGCTAGCTTCTAGTAGAGAAATGTTGTGGGATCAACTTTCAGTTTTCACTTATATAAACTGAGTGGCTGTGACTAATATATTACTCATTTGTCTTAAGTCATGAACTTGGATAAGCTCCTTTTTATGAGTCTAGGGTAATTACATTGGTGTGATTACTTAAAAGCCTGGAATTTTACTCAACTTGTAGTGTTGCAGACTTCAAAAGACATTTGATTAAGTGCTGGTTAAGGGGCCGGATAGATGACTCCACAGTTTAGAGCACTTACTGTGCTTGCAGAGTACCTGGGGTTGGCTCCCTGCACCCATGTCAGGCGGCCCCTAACTGCCTTTAATTCCATTTCCAGGGGATTTGATGCCCCCTGGCCTCCTCAGGAACATATAAGCACCTGGTGCCCATAAACTTACCCAGGAACACACACATGCACATAAAAATAAAAAGATATTACACTTAATGTAACATAAAAAGTGCTAGGTATATGAATTTAATAGTTATAAGCTCTCTATTAGGCATCTATAAAGTTACATTTTGCTCCTTAGTTTGAGGGTATGTGAAACAATGTTATGTGCTAGCTTTTTACATTCTAGAACACTACTAGAAAACTAAAGTCATAATCTCTTCTCTCATGGTTTCATCTTTAATATTCTTATTATTGTTGTGCAATTTTAGCTTTTTGCACTCAGAACAAATTGGCACTTTGCTCATTTATGACTGCCAGTGATCTCAGGATTCAGTTTCTTGACTCCTTTAACTAAAGCCAAGCAGCATCTTGCTTTTTATTTATTGATATTTTTACTTATTAACAGTATCATTTATACAGGTCACAGTGGTTAATTTCTTGAGTTTTGTAAAAAGCATGTACATGTGCTTTACATTAGGATCAACTTTAAGATCCTACATAAACCAGAATTAGAGCCCAGATATATTAATTTTGACATTTAGATTGTTGCCATGGTCTATTTATTTAAGATGGGATCTTGCTGGGTTGTCTAGGCTGTCCTTAGACACCTGTTCAGATGATCCCCTGTCTGTACATCCTGAGTGGCTGGGACTTTAGATGACTTGCCAATCACTCACTGTACTGGCTGCTGCAATATAGTTATTTACTTATTTTTGAGACAGGGCCTCTCTGTGGAGTCCAGGTTGGCTTCAAAGTGGTGAATCTTTTACCTTAGTTTACTGACTGCTGAGATAGCAAGTGCGCACTACCATGCCTATGTATGCCTGTGTATATAGTAGGATGCATCTTAAAATCTTGCAGAAACATGCGAATAAGGTGGTCTTTTCAGTTTCATAGTATAAATATTTATGTTTATATACTTTCTTATAAAATTATCTGGTAGCTTTTGTAGTATATTGAGAGTTTAGCTTTACATTTTAAATCTTTTAAAGTTGATTTTCAGATAGGTAGCTAGTAATGATAGATTCACCGTCGATCTTGAATATTAAGATTCTAAAAATTAGGAGAATTTTTCTTCATGTTCTAAATTGGTAAATGAGTAAAAGATACTAAGGCACTCCTAGGGTGTATAATTTATAATGTGAATGTATGAACTCTATTCAGAGGTAAGAAATCTGCATTCAGTCATCTGTCTTGCAGTTCTAGATGAAGAGCAGCTGTTTTTACTTAAATACCAATTCCAAAACTAGTGTGTTTAGAGAAAGTCTTTTCTTAATCATAATGAAGATCTTTATCATAACAAAGTTTACAATTAAGTTACCAAGATCTTTTGGGTAAGTGGGCTTCAGAGGGAGAGTCTACAAGCCACAAGACCTTCATCTTTGTATTTGTTAAAAGATGCCATTGGAAAGAATAATTTGCAAGTTCTTAATTTGTAATTTAGATAAGTTAATTTCCATTTTTTGTTTGTTTTTTTGGTTGTTTTTTGAGACAAGGTTTCTCTGTGTAGCCTTGGCTGTCCTGGAACTCACTCTGTAGACCAGGCTGGTCTCAAACTCAGAGATCTTCCTGTCTCTACCTCTGAGTGCTGGGATTAAAGGCATGGGCACCACCATCTGGTTTATCCTTTTATAATAAGAAAGTGTTCACATTGTGTCACATTTGAAATGAGTACCCTCTTCTCCCTTTCTTTTAAAGTTTTTTAGTGTACATACTACATTTTATGTTCACTAAATAGTACATTATGGTACCTTTCGGCATCTAATCTATTGAAAAGTTAGGAAGCTTTTGTTCTTGATATTGTTAATTCCTACTTCTTAGGCTGAGCAGTGGCCTGGAGTATGGCTGTTATTTTGGCTGAAGAAAACGATAAAACTTTGGGTAAATTCTGTTATTAAGTCTTTGACTATGTCTGCTAGTATGGCTGAGACAGTAGCTGTTTACTAAACATGAAGTATTGGTTGAATTAGAATTCTTCCTATGGGGATCTTTTGTGTCAGGTGACATGTGGTGTTGGGCATTCTGATTGATCTTCATTCCCGCTCTTTAGATAGCTCTTTGGGTTGTAGCCCTCAACCAGCTTTCAGACACAAGGGTCTGCTTTTAAGACCAGCTGTCCTTACCTGCATTTCTTTTACAGGCAAGATTGCAGTTTATTTTTACTAAATGATCAGGGTTGAACCCAGAGCTGTGAACAACTATTTTCTTTCTATGTTGTGTCCCTAGCCTTAGATTGCACTTCCTACCTTATTTTCCTACTGATCTCTAAATCTCTTTTCTAGTCATTTTCTTGTTTATTCTGATGGTAGTGGGAGTGGCTAAAAACTACAGGGTTTTCATGAACTAGAATTGTCATTACCAAGAATATACTGAATTTCATAATTATTTTATACAACTCATAACTAACTGCCTTTGCTTAATGTATTTGCTAAACAATAGTTTTTGGTTAAAGTAATATAGTCTGAATATCTACAGTAGTAACATGGAAGGAAACTGCTGCTGGGCTGAGTTTTATAGAGAGTACAGAGTCAGTCTCTCTCTCATATCTCTTAGACCTTTTCTTAATTCTGTTTTAGCCCATTTCGTCTAGTTCATTTTATACAGTGTTGGTAAATCCTATGTTGACTTTTTAAAGATTACAGAATATATTTTCACAAAATCTCCTATCTACATACTTCCCCAAAACATGTCTTTATTATAATCTATGGTATAGTTTGGTCTTAAATGCCTCTCAAAGGCTCATGTATTAATGTTTTGTTCCTCAGCCCCAGATATTATTAGTAGATGATAGGACCTTTAGGAGGTAAGATTGGTGAAAGTCAAGTCATTGGTGCATGCTCTTTAATGGGATTAAGATTCATTGGTTTCTTTTTCCCTCTGCTTGCCTTCATGATATTTTCATCATTGTCCCACCATGTGTCCCCTGCCAGGAGATGCCATCTCACCATAGGCCTCAAAGCAATTTGGTTCATTGACTCCAGACTGGAACTTCTGAAATGCTGAGCCCAAACAAACTTCCCTTCTCATAACAGTGATTGTCTCAGCTATGTTGTTATATAATGGGAAGAAGCTGACTTTTGACTGTATAGCTCGAGGGAACTACATTGTTGTGGAATATTAGTTTAAGATGTGTTACATTTGTTTATGCTGTGGAATATTTATTTAATGACACAAAGATGTGCTGCATACTTTTATGTTGCATTTGTTTAACTCTGTAAAGCTGTGTTACTTTGCCTGCCTAAAACTTCTAATTGGTCTAATAAAGAGGTGGACGGCCAATAGCTAGGCAGGAGAGGGATAGATGGGACTGCCAGGCAGAGAGAAAAAATAGAAGGAAGAATCTAGGCTTGAAAAAAGAGCAGTGAGAAACAAGAAAAGGAGAAGGAATAGAGGATGCCAGGGGCCAGTCACTTAGCCACACGGCCAGCCACAGAATAAGATGGAAAGAAAGATACATAGAATAAAGAAAGATAAAAAGCCCAGAGGCAAAACATAGTTAAAGAGAAATGGGATAATTTAAGTCAGAAAAGCTGGCTAGAAACAAGCCAAGCTAAGACCAAGCATTCATAAGTAAGAATAAGTCTCCATGTATTTATTTGGGAGCTATGTGCAGGCCTCCAAAGATTAAAACAAAAGCAAAAACAAAACATAACTTGACAATTCAGATAGGGCTTTCTAATCTTGGATCTGTGCTTGGTATTTATCATAATTTTGGAAAAGCTTGCCTTTTTTCAGGTAATTATTTTCTCTTGTTCTCTTTGGCATTCTTCCTAAGTATTTGCTAGAATATTTGATATTGTGTCATAACTGTGGGGCAAAAACATTTCCCTCTTTTGATACATTTTTCTTCTTTTTGCTGTAGGTTGGATGATTTCTACCAAAATATCTCATATTCACTGATAATGTTATAGAAGAAATACTTCATTTTTGAAGTTATGATTTTCTTTCTTTAATTTTAGTATTATTATTTGACTTGTTTCTGTCTGCTAAAATCCCTTGGCTGCTCATTGTGCTGTATATGGATTCTAACATTGGAATTTTCCTCTTGATCTGTTAACATTTAAGTGACAGTCATGTAGATGTAATTCTGAACAGTCTTATTAAATAAGAAACACAGAGCCAAATGCAGAGTTAAAAGCCCGGAGATCAAGCAGCAGCCAAGAGCTAAGACTGCCTTCTTACCCCTCAGTGTCACCGTCGTCCTTCTCCTGAGAAAAGACCTTCTTCCTATGTGTCTGTATTTTTATTGACTTTCTGTTCTGCCTTCTCATTGGTTTTAAACCCAACCACATGACCTCTTTGTCACTGCCTGTCTATACAGACCTCCAGATCTCTGTAGTTGGTATTGAGATTAAAGATGTTTGTCTCCAAGCTGGCTGTGTCCTTGAACTCACAGATTGCCTGCCATGTGATCGGATTAAAAGTGTGTGCTACCACTGCCAGTCTTCTGCTTAATGGCTTGCTCTTAGCTTTGACCCCCAGGCAACTTTATTTATTAACATACAAATAAAATCACATTTCAGCACAAATAAAATACCACCATACAGTCATTTTAGATAATGCTAACATTTGGCTCATCTTTGTTTTTGGTTTTCTTGTTTGTTGTATATGTTGAAAATGGTTTATTTTCTTGTATGTCTTCATACTTTGTGATTGAATGATAAATACAGTTGAGAAAGTTACCTTTGTGTAGAAATGGACTCTCTGATAGGCTGAGTCAGTTTGTTGTTAGTTGAGCTCCTGTGGCTTTACTGTTACTGCTTATGGCGCCCCACTCATCTGTGGTGAGTTGCTGTATTTTAATGCTTTATGTGGCCTAGTGCACATTCTTGCTGTGCCAGCAATTTTGCATTATGACAGGGGTTTTCACTGTGTCACAGGAGTGGAATAATTTTTGATTTTCCTGATTGACCTTCAGTCTTATGTAAGACTTTAATTCACTCCCCAATTATACCGTGCAAGACTTCAAAGTGTAGTTGAGGGTCATGAAGATTGACTAGTTCTTACATACTTCCTATAGATGCCTGTAATTGATCTCCTTAATTCACTTTTGATATGATGCATTTTCTTGTTTAACTTTAACTCCTTTGTTATTTATTTATTTGTTCATTCATTCATTCATTCATGATACTAGTTTTTTAACACTGATTACCATATTGAGCCACGTTGATAGCTGCTATTTTAAATTATCAGCATTAGTTTTTATAATTTACTGTGCTGTGTAATTTATCTTTGTATTCCCAACACTGGGCATATAAATTGTAAAAAGACTTTTAAGAGGGTACTAATTCAATTGTATGTGTAAATTTGACTTCTGCATTATCAGAACACTGACATTATTTATAAGAATTGTGTGTGTACATAAAAATAAAAATATAAAATAAAATAAAAATAAAATAACATAAAAATGTTAACTCAATGAAGATTTTTTTTTTGTACGTCTGTATGAAAGATGAAATTTCTTAGGATCGTGGCTCTGGGCTACTATTGTGGTGAGCCATCATTATTTTTAAATCAGTGTCATCAAAAGATCGTCTGTTCATTGTGGTATTTCATATGACTATAGTTATGAAGCTGGTTGCATATAATTCTCAAATTTATATTTATATATTTTGGTTTTGGGCTTTTTGAATAAATGCTGATAGTTTGCTTATAACCATTACATCTGTGCATCTACTGTAGTATACTTGTTGCTTATGCTTGCAAAAATAGATATTGTCCAAAGTAGCCTATGGGCTTTTTTTTTTAACTTTTCACTTTTTGAGACAGGGGTCTCCTTCTGTAGCCCAGGCTGGCCTTTAATTCCTTAACCTCTCAGTTGTTAAGATTGGAGGTATGGGGCTGGAGAGATGGCTCAGTGGTTAAGAGCACCGACTGCTCTTCCAAAGGTCCTGAGTTCAATTCCCAGCAAACCACATGGTAGCTCACAACCACTTGTAATGAGATCTGGTGCCCTTCTCTGGCCTGCAGGGACACATGCAGGCAGAATACTGTATACATAATAAATAAATAAGTTAAAAAAAAAGGGTTTAAAAAAAAAGATTGGAGGTATGTTCCATACCAGGGCCTCTATTGTGGTATAAATTCATGTCTTGAAAAGTATTTAAAAAATATTTTTCCATAGAATTAAATTTTTGAGATTTAAATCTTACAGTAGAGATTTGATCTCTTGGGTTTTCAGCATTTTAAAGTAGAAAGGGACCCTTGGGAGGAGGATGAGGATTAGTAGAAGAGGGATTGGGGGCCCGAGGGAAGAGTATCAAGAAAATGTATATATGAAAATGCCACAGTCATAACTTTCTATGCTAAATAAAAACTTAATAAATATGAATAGTTTTCAAAATTTGTGACTATGGTGGTTGGGGTTGCATCTTTTGGTGTTATAATTGTAATACAAGAATTTCCTTTCTATTTATCAGAGGTGGATGTCTACTTCCGGTGGTCTATTCTCTGGTAGGCTGACTGACTATTCCTATGTTTTGGTAATGTCTTCTTGGGTGTTGCTTTTAGGCTTAGATTCTGTCTGCTTTCCCTGATGTTCACTCATGTTCCCTGTCTAGTCCTCCGGTGGTTCTTTCTGCCTGCTCTCTATGGTTTAACTTATGTCTAAGACATGTACTTTCTTCACATTGAGTTTGATTCATTCATCAACTTGAACAGGCCCATGAGCTTTTCTAGTTATTTTTATGACTTAGAAGTTATATATTATTTTAGTTAATGGACTTGCCTCTGTTTAATGCTGAACCTTCAAGACCTTGAATTATGACTACTTGAATCCTAAAAGCCTGTTAATATTCCATAGTTCTCTTGAGTTGATTTCATAATGTAAGGGTGCTTGCTCACTTTTCCCTTTCTAGGGAAGGGTGCGTAATTTTGTGGAAGGATTATAAAGGTTGAAATCAAATCAGAACACACCCCCCACCCAAACCTACTGAGTATATTTAATGTTGCTTTTATGTACATGGGTTTAGCATTGACCACTTGGGATTGGCTAACCTTTGGGGGACTTGTGCCTGTAGAAAACAGATTTTCTCTCTCTCAGTACCAGTTGACTGCTGTCATCTAAGGGTGGGGACCTGTAGAATCCCTCTCATCTCTGGTAGCATGTCAACTGATATGCAGGTCTTGTTTAGGTGTCATCTTCTTGATATTTCATGGGTGCAATATCCCTGTCATGTCTAGATGACACTATCTTGCTATAGGTGTCCTCTTCCCTTGAAGACTTCCCACCCCAATTTGTGAAGCTCCTAGAACCTTATGTGTGGGGGTTATATAGGGTATGTACCATGCTAGGCACCACATAGTCGCTGTTCTCTGCATCTCACCCAGTTTTGGATCTCTTTCATGGCTTCCATCTGCTGCAGAATGAAGCTGCTTTCATGAGGGGTGAGAGCCACACTTATCTGTGGGTATAGGGATAGGCATTTAGAGTATAGTTAGAGTGCCTGGTAGTGGTGGCACACGCCTATAATCCCATTTCTTGAGAATCAGAGGCAGGCGGATTTCTGTGAGTTTGAGGCCAGCCTGTTTTACAGAGTGAGTTCCAGGACAGCCAACACTGCACAGAGAAACCCTGTCTCAAAAGACCAAAAAAAAAAAAAAAAAAAAAGAGAGAGAGAGAGAGAGAGAGAGAGAGAGAGAAAGAAAAAAAGTTAGAAATTATATTGATTGAGAAGATAGTAGTAATAGGTTCTTCTCTAGAGTTAGGAATACCCCCAGAAGTATACTATGAGGTTAAAAGATACTAATATTTTTAAGGTTTAATATGTACATTTGTATGTATTTATTTACTGCTTACTTGACTTTTGGAAAAAATGTGGATTTTGGGTGTTCATTGGTATTTGATTGAAAAATAATTGCTGTTTTGGGTGGACTACATATATTTTAAAATTTAAGAAGTATTATTATTTTTAATGTGGATGGGTATTTTGCCTGCTTATATGTGTGTGTACCATGAGCATGCCTGCAGAGGCCGGAAGAGAGTGTTCAGTTCTCTGGAACTGGAGGTACAAACAGGTCTGTGGGTACTGAGAATCGAACCTGGATCCTCTGGAAGAGCAGCTAATGCTTTTGACTGCTGAATCATCTCTCCAGGAATATATTTTTATTTCTTTGACTATTAAAGGTTTTGAATATCTTCTTTTTTTGTGTATTATTATTTTTACTATAGTTGTTTTGAGACAGGATCTTACTATTTTGTCTTGGCTGGCCTGGTACTTACTGTATGGCTCATCTAGGCTGGTCTTGAACTTGTGGCAGTCCTACTGTTTCTGATGTAGAGTACTGGGATTGCAGGTGTATGTGTACTACCACACCTAATTTCTCCTGTGGGTGTTACTGGGCAGATCGCCCCTTTGAGATGGAGGGAGGACCTGGTAGGAAATTCTTGAGTAACAATGAGAGACAGTTGAGACCGGCTCTTCCATGGCATTCTGTTAATTCGGTGGCTACTGTAAAAATGAGAGTTCATTAAAAGGGTTGACCCACTCTCCTTCCCTACCTCCCCCTCCCCTTCCTCTGAGTAGTAGAATGCTTAGCAGACACAGCCCTTGAATCTCTTAACAACGTGGATTTCTGAAGTTGTCTGTCAGTTACCACAGTGTAACAGTGTCATCCTTACTTTGTTCTGTCAGTTTCTCTTGGCATGGCCTTTTTTGTACATGCTAGTTCATTTAAAATAGTGGCGTATTGTTCTACAGTTTGTCATTAACATTTTAATGACTTTAAATTTGTAAGTACAGGTATTATCTATATTTCTTTTTACTGTAGGAACTAGTGTTCATTGAGCACATGTGTAGAGGAGGGTTGGGAGGGAAATACAGAAAAGAATAATGGCAACAAACTAGTCTTTAGGGTAACATGGACTCATTCTATTCATTCATTCTATTCATTCATTCATTCATTCATTCATTCATCCATTTTTAGTACTGAAGATTGAATTTAGGGTTAATTACTCTACCATGGCCCACACCCTCAGCCCATAGCTCTGCATTTCAGTTACTCTGTATTATCTCCTTACTCAAGGGCTCTTGTGCTTCTTCTACTGTGTGGGACAAAATGTTGTAATGGATTCATGTTCTATAACAAAGCTACATTTGGAAGTAGAATTGTACAATGAAAATATGGTATGAAAAAGATTGACAATTTAAAATGAAAATTTCCTGCTACATTTATTTATTTGAAGAAGACAGTGTTGTAGTAAATAATTTAGTTTTACTACTTGACAGGGAAAAACATGTAAAGGTGTTTGAATATGTTTCTGTGATACTAAGTGGTTCCCATAATTCTTCAAGGCTATATGTTTTATTATGACACTGATAATTTCATTATAGTGGACATAATTTCATTATATGGATATCACATGGATCTGGAGCACCATATTTTCTGAAAATTTCCTGTTAACAATAGGCTTATCAAGTTGTCACCTAGATTAACACCTGGCAAAAGAATAAGCTTCTCAGTAAACCAAAAACCTTATCTCAAGCAGGATTGAAATAATGGGATTAGATGCTTGAGTTCTTCATGTCCTTTGGCAGAGAACATGCCTGTTATAAAATACGATGGAGCAGAAGTTGGGCTGGAGAGCCTTCACCTCTTTGTTATGATCCGGTTTCGCAAGCAGCTTTGAGACCCTTTCTTACTGTCTGCTAACTGAGGTGAAGGGGTGGAAGGACGTGCTTTAGTAAAACAGATCTATGCCACTTAGTTGGCGTAGTAAATCCATCTATTTAATAGGATTGCCGTGGATATAGGAAAAACGTTGAACACAGCGATCTGCTGCATGTAGTAACTCCTTCAAAGCATGCCGTTGCTTTATGCTGCAGTACTCTAGATGTTAATTTAATTTTTAAAAGTGCTTTGGGCCTAAACTGTAATAAAGGTTTAAAAGGCAGAGTGAGACTGGAGTATGATTGATTTCTACTCCAGCAACTACTTTGACAAACTTAAACACAAAGAAAACAATTAAAGGTACCGCTTTGTATGTGGGGAAGTTTTGAGAGGGTGCCATGTTCCCTTTCTGTACTCATCTCCAATGACTAGCCCAGAAACACTATTTGTGTAGCAACACTGGCAGATGAAGTGTCCCACATGAGCAAAACCCAACATGTATTCAGTGCTTACTGTGCGTTAGCGCTGCTTTCAACGCTTTGTATGAAATGACTCATTTGATCCTCAGCAGACTGAGGGGCAGATTCTCATTTTATGGGAGAGGTAACAGAGACTTAGAGAAGCTAAGTGCAGGCTCACAGGGCTGCCAGCTACAGGGCTCACCTTAAATTACTGTATTTTGCCTGCTGAATATTAACACCTTTGACTTATAAAACTTGTTTCATTTTAGAAAACCAATAATTTCTAAAATGTGCTATTTCCTTTCTTAGTTAGAATGTACTTTATAGTAAACAGATAAAGGGTTACTGTTAGCACATGTACAAAAGTACAGATATTCTTTTTCCTTTTTAAAAAAAATTTTTAAAAAATTTTATCCTAGTGTGATCAGATACTGGATGGCCTGGGAATGGAACCCAGTTCCTCTGGAACATCAGTCAGTGCTCTTAACCACTGAGCCATTTCTCTCCTTTAAGTACAGATAGTCTTAACTGATTTGTGTTGCTCATTGTTTCATGGGCTTCAACTACTTGCTACTTACTTTTCATAAGAGTTTTTCAAAGTCATCAGTATACAGCACATCTGCTTTGCTCAAAGCAAGTATTCACTTACTAGTCAACACATATCAGTAAAGACATTGTCCTCATCCTACATGTTCCTTTGTTATCATTGTGTGCCTCTGCTCAAGGTGGTCCTTGGGTTCGTGTTCTTATTTTTGATTATGATGTAAATGGAGTCATGAGCGTATCATTATGCCACATTTTTTATTGTGAAGCTGTATAGCTTATGTACATGCTAAGGTGGAAGATAGGTATCATGGCTTGAGTTGTAAATAAAATTCTCCTTTGAGTAAGAGTATTGGGTTTTAGTGCATGATACGTGTGACAGGTTTCCATTTCTGAGTTCTTTTTCTGTGTTTTGACTAAGTAATGTCAGAAGGTAACTTTTGTATGAATGGTGGTTATTGCGCTAAAGCGCCTAGGATCAGTGTAATGTAACATGGAGTCCAGTGCTTTTTGCATTATGAAAGTGAAGGAAAATTAAGTACCTAAGTTTAAATGTATGTAGGCTGTGTGTGTGTGTGTGTTTGTGTGTGTGTGTGTGTGTGTGTGTGTGTGTTTACTGATACAGTGTTGAGTTAGCTTAAGAAATACCATGATGGCTAATTGGAAGTTTTATATAAACATTGCCTCACATTTAAGGCTTAGAGAGTCACTTTTTAACTAGCTGATTACCAGGACCGAGTCCTCTTATTTGGTGAATGAGGAAGTTGGGCCTGTGGATCTTACCTGTGGTTAAATAGAAAAGAGCGGAACTATGACAGGTAGCACATTGACTGTCTTTTCATATTTGCTGTCGGACAAAGTCAGTAAGGAGAATGGTGAGAGCAAACTGAGCAAATGATGGCTTCTTGCATAGTCATATAATTAGAAAGATTAACATTTTAATGTAAGGCTAGTGTATTATTTCAATGTATGCTTATTGGGCATATGTTCTGGGTACTACAGTAGTGAGCGAAACAAAACAGTGATCACATGTTGAAGTGGAAAGGTGATAAAGAGCTGAGCAATGTACGTGCATGTCCGGAAGTGATAGATGTTAGCAGATGAAAAATAGACAAGAGAGAGAGACTGTCAGGGACATTGTGTGTGTGTGTGCGTGCGTGCGTGCGTGCGTGCGTGCGTGTGTGTGTGTGTGTGTGTGTGTGTATTTGCTAGTCTATATACAGTGGTCAAATACAGGTGTCTTAGGAAAGATTT
This sequence comes from Onychomys torridus, assembly GCF_903995425.1. Taxonomy (NCBI): domain Eukaryota; kingdom Metazoa; phylum Chordata; class Mammalia; order Rodentia; family Cricetidae; genus Onychomys; species Onychomys torridus. The sequence goes on along the minus strand of NC_050452.1, from coordinate 55,425,797 downwards.
GACAAGAAACATGAAGAGCCTGGCAGTGGTGGCCTTTAATCCCACCCATCACAAGGGAGGCAGTGGCAAGCAGAGCTCTATGATCTACAGAGCAAGTTCCAGGACAGCCAAAACTACACAGAGAAAGCCTGTCTCAAACAAAACAAAAAAACAAGCAAACAAACAAACAAACAAAAACCAAAGACAAAAAAGAAACACCAAGAAACAGGAATGATGCCTTTCCATTTCTCCTTAGGTGGAGAAGGTGGCATGGTTGGTTTGTAGAAACGTTCAGTGGACTCTGGGGCTGGCACATGATAAGCATTGGTAAGAGTAGACTGGGTCAGAGAGACAGTGTCGGAAGAATGCACAGTCTTTTTTTACTGGTGGGAGGACTTTGGGGAATGAGATGGGGAGCGACTGCAGCATTTTTGAGAAAAGATGTGGTGTTATCTCTGTTTGAAAAGGGACCACTTCTCCAGGCTATTGAAGACAGGTAGTAGGAGGGCTCCTCTCAGAGTAGGGAGGTGATAGTGCTCCCTTGTTAGTTGTGGAGGTTGTGAAAGTGGTACAGGGGGTACAGCACAGCCATGATAGCCAGTGGAAAGTGAAAACCTTTCGGCCTTTTTGCCCTGAAAATCAAGTTCAGTGTAATACAAAATCATAAAATGTGTATGATTAAAAATATTGTAGAATAGTGTACACCCCCAAACAGATAGCCAAGCTGTGTTTTGCCTTCTGTTGTGTCCCTGATTCCTAAAGCAGAGACCTGATTTTAGTCTTTCCCTTTACCGTATGCTTGAGCTGCTTTTATTTCTTCTCCTTGGTCTTCCTTCCTTCCTTGCTTTGTCTGGATTGTCCTTGCTTCTTAATATTTTTTAAAGTCTCTGTTAATAACTTTTTTCCTACAGAAATATAAATTAGCATTCCTAGCATGTGCAAGGGTCTGGGTTTGATACCTAGCAAGGCAAAATAAATTAGTATAATTAAAAATATTTCATGTGTATTAGTTTCTTTTCTATTGCTCTGATGAAAGATTAAAGCCAAGGCTTTATGTGGGCTTATCAGTCCAGAAGGGAAGCATCACAGAAGCAGGGAGGTATGGAGGCTGCAAAAGGAAGCTGAAAGCTCCTGTCTTCAAACTCAAGCATGAAACAGAGAGCGAAAACTAGACATGGCAAATAGGCTTTAACCTCTGAAAGCTCATCTCTAGTGACATGCTTCCTCCAACAAGGCCACACTTGGTGAACCTCTCCAAAGCTTACCAATTGGTGAGCAGTGTTCAAACGCCTGAGCCTATGGGGAGCATTTCTCATTCAAACCACCACACATGTATGATTATAATTACACTAATCAATGATTTAATCCTTTTAAGTGTTTGAACTTGTAATTTAAAGTAATCAACTATGTCACACTCATCTCTATATTGACCTGTATAGGTCTAAAGAAATTTATTTCAAGGAATTGGTTCAGGTGATTGTAGAGACTGGTCAGTCTAGAAGTCTAAGAACAAGTTGGCAGACAAGGGCCTTGGGCCAGGGATGATGTTATAGTCTCTTGAGGAAAAGTGTTTCCTTTTTAGAGAAAGCTCAGAGTTTTGTTATGTAGGCCAGTGTAGACTTGTAGGTGTTTCCCTTTTTCTTCTTGACTCAGAGGCATGAAGAGCCTAAGTCTCAGATGCAGTCTTTACTTTGTTTCAGTAGAGTTGTATACAACAATGGAAGCATTCTTCACTTCAGAAGCAAGATCTCCAGACCAGCCAGACCATAAGGCTGTGGGTGCAGTATTGTTTAGAGAGTGGTGCCATTGCTATTTTCACCCAGTCTCAGGCCTGGCAATGGGAGAAACAGTACTCTGTTGGACACTGATTTAGAGCAGACACAACCTTGTGGGTATCGTTACTCCAGATCTTCAGAGCATTTTTGCCACCTACTTGATATGATAATAGCTTTCAAAAGTCTTTCACCACCATTCTGTCAAGCTAGCTGCGTCATGGTGAGAGGGGAACTTGGTGAGACCAGTGAACTCCATGAGCCTGGGTCCAGTGTTATGCTCCATGTGCTTTTAGGTGAATTTGTTATCAGAAGCAATGTTGTGTGAAACAGCATAGATGGTAGATAAGTCATTCTGTCAACCCATGGATGGTAGGTTTGGCAAAAACATTGTATTCAGGTAAGGCAAATCCTTATCCAGAGTGTTCCAGTAAGAACTAAATATTACCCTTTCTATGGTGAAAATGGTTCATATATTTAACCTGCCACCAGGTAGCTAGCTGATCATCTTGTGAATTGGTACTATATTAGGGACTCAATGTTGGCAGATGAGTGGTTCTAGCTAGCCTGCTGTGGTTGAGTAAAATTGATGTTCCTGAACACATGTACAATATTCTTCCCTTTCATGGCCTCTTGGCTTATAAGACCATCGGATAATGATTGGGGATGGCTAGGGAAGAGTCTACTGGTATTTACAGAATGGGTTATTTTGCCTACTTGATTCTTAGAATACTTTACTGATTCCATGAAAGTTTCTTGGTGAACATTCATGTTGGGCACATATCTTGATTTCCCTCCACCCCCATTAAGAGACATCTGTCAATATACCTTCTTTAGATTTCCTTCATAGCAGTTTCCTGATCATGTCCTTTCAAGTCTAAACTATAGGGCAGTGAGTTGATATAGGTAGGCATCAGCATCTCTTAACAACTCTTTCAAGAAATAGAAGACCTAAACTCATTGCCCACTGTGTGGATTCCCTTTCATCACTAAAGGAATGTCTCAGAAGGGGCCACACCAATTGATTTTTCCTACTGGTATATGCATATTTTGTAGAGTCATCTGTAAAACAGACGTAGCCTTTTCCTTCTCTAGTCACCTCTGAATATTCAATCCCATGAGGCTGTAGGTGTGAGCTGGAAGAGAACAAATAATGTAGTAGGAAGGGGAATCATGGGCACCAGGCTACTTGTTCATAAATTATTATACTTTCAGGGTACACTTGATTGCCATCTTGCATAAAGTGCTTGCATTTGTTGGCAGTACTGCAGTATATGCCCAGTATCTTGAGTTTGATGGTTCAGTTCACAATGGAGTTGGGATCTCATGGGAACTTGGTGACTTACTATTCAGTCTCCTATAAGCCCAGGGACAAGCCAGCTTCTGTTTTTCAGATGGAAAGTTAACTTTCCGTGGAGGATGGCAGGACTATGGTCCAAGTTCTCAGGCATTTGTACTTTGATTTTCCTATACAGGGGCTTGCTAAAGGATCCAGATAGTATGCCTGCCATTGCCACTTGAAGCATCTCCTGGCTCATTTGGCTCACGTAGCAGAAAATCTTGCATGGTAGTCCAGCTTTTTGTAGAGCATTTTGCTGTGGGCAAAATTCAGAACTTAGGTCAAGAAAGTTGATAGAACCCTGAGGTAAAAGTCACTGAAAGTATATTTCAAATAAAACTTTGTTTGCAGAAAATAAACAACCTGATTATCTTCATTAACAGAAGTTTTTTTTTTTTTTTTTTTTAAATGAGTATATTTCAGATCAGTATTTGCATACCAGTTACTAAGGAATGACTTAGTGTGCAAGTGGAGACATCACATCTGGTACAGTAGAATTTCTCTGTTCTAGTAATTCAGAATGTCTTTTGTTCAGTCAATTTGACCCTTCTGCCTATCTAGATCAAGTTAGAAGTTTCTCCTAAGTGCACTGTGGGTGACTCCCAAAACTGTTGTCGTTTTGTGTACCAGATTACTGTTTGGTTTTGCCGTACCATAGGTGCTCACCTTTGGTTGTTAAGCACCGTTACCTGGTCCCTGCTTTCTAGTATTCAGTTGCCCTCATTGCATTTAAGGACCTCACAATCTGTTAAAGTTTCTCACAGTAATTTGTGACTTACACAGCAAATTTAGAGCTCTTTAGCTATGTTGAGACTCTCAAGATTTATGTCTTATAGTTGTGGTTAAAGCTGAGTAATTTAAATCCTCCTAAATTAGATAAACAGATTTTATGTGATAAACCACTATGCTAGTCTCACTGACCTAAGTATATGCCCTACTGGTTCTGGTTCTGGAACTTCATTTGATATAGGCCGCATTTTGATTTATGTTTGCAACTAAGCAGCTAGGCTGCTAGACCCAGTGCATTAACCTAGACTTTCTGTTTAATGGTTCTTATCAATAAATTTGGTCTGGTCAAACTTGAACTTTTGTTTACATTATTCTGTACTTTTAACACCAATTCCCACACATGCTTCCCAGTTTTCTGTTCATATAAACTGCATGCCTCTCTGTGGGTTGTACTTTGATACTTGTTGGAACTGGAATTTGGTAATATTAAAACCAGAGGCAGAGTAGGGGTTAGTTCTGAGGAGAATCTTCTATTTCTGGCAAAGTGGTTATCTCAAGAAGCCATTGAAAAGCAAGTATATTATAGTCCATTTTCTGTTAGCAAAATGCCTGTGTAAAGAAAAGATGTTTGTTTATGTTACAGTTCTTAAGGTTTAAGGTCATCATGTTGCTATTGTTTCAACTCTCAAGAGCACTTCATGGTAGATTGCCTCATGACAGTACATTTAAGAGGGATCATGAGGTGAGTGAGGCAGGAAGACAGTGGGCAGGGACCATCTTACTTTCTTGCAGTAACTGGAATTGCACAAGAACAGTGTTGATCCCTGCTAGGTTCTGTCTTAGAGGTGCCATCCGCTCTCACACTGTCCCACTGAGGAACAAACCTTGGACATAGGAACCCTTTGAGACTGTGCTCAAATCATAGCAGAACAGTTCACCTCGGGGTAGAGAGTGTGCTTCCGCTCCCGAAGTCCCAGCTCATTAGATGTTTGATGTACACAGCATCACAGACTGCAAAGTCCCCATTCCAGTTCTCAGAATCTCATTAGTTCCAGATCAGTGCTTTTGATTATATACGCAGGATTCTGTGAGGCTGAGAATTCAATTTGTTTTGTCATCAGGCTACTCAGGATGACAGTTCAGAAATTGGCTCTGTAACGACAGTGGATAAAATTTCTTCTAGTCTTGGATGTAGAAGTTTGTAGGTCATTTATGCAACACATGAATTAGGCATATGAAACTTTGGAGTTTTTACTTTTATTTTCCCACTTCATTTAGCAGTAAGGAGGCAGCCACCAGCTAATCTCATATACTTGTTTGAAAGATGCTCTAAGCTATCAAATACATGCTCACGTAGAACCTTGGCTTAGTAATATTCATTAGGAATATCCAATTATTATATTTTGTGTATTGTTATTGATGCACTGTGCTGTGGGCTGTCTGTTCCTCTTTACCAATGGAAATAAGAGTCTATATAGTTGCCGAAATCTAATAGGAGTAGAGAACCAATTTAGAAAATCCATAAAAATTTCTCCCTTCAGAACCACTCTTATTATTCAAATCAGTTTCCTTTAGAGAAAAATAAACAGTAGAATGAATGGATACAAATATGAAATAATTGCTTATGTGATTATGGAGTTTAGTTTGAAGTTTGTGGGACAGGGATCAAAGCTTAGAAACTTCTTGTCTGAAATTGATTCTATATTCTTGGGTCTCAGGAAAGTGCCTGTATCATTTTTAATGTCTTCCAGATAATTGGATTGGGCCTCCCCCCCCCCCCCCCCGATTTTGTACAAGTAAGCTTCTCAGTAACACTTAAGTTGTGCATGATTGACTACTTAGGTGCTGTGTCTAACCAAGTTGGTACATGATATCTACCATCACAGACAGCAAGTAGCTCTTCACTTAATTTCTAGATAAATTATTTAAAATGTTTATATATATGTGTAACTTCATAATAAGCTTGCCCATTAATTAACTTCATTCCAGACAACAGCTTCTTTAATAAATATTAAGTAGATTTTATTCATAAAATATGTACACCTCTGTTGTTTTAGAATGAAGTGATTTTTCTTTTAGGATTTAGTTATTTTATATATATATATATATGCATATATATGAAATGTACATATTCATACATATACATACACACACATATATGAGGGTATGTGCACATGAGTATAGAATCCCACAGAGGCCAAGGATGGCATCAGATCCTCTGGAATGGGAGCCACAGGCAGTTGTGAGTTGCCTAATATGGGAGCTGGGAACTAAACTCAGCTCCTCTGCAAGAGCAGTGAGCCTTCTTAACTGTCGACCCACTTCTCCATCTCTCTAAAATGAAGCAGTTTTGAAGTGCCATGCTTATGGAATGGTGTTGCCCACATTCAGAGTAGTTCATCTTCCTTTAATCAAAACTCTATGGAAATAGCTGCACAGACATGCCTTAGGGTTGACTCCTAGGTGATTTAAAATCCTATCTTGATAATCAAGATCAACAACCACATTTATCATAATACTTCACTTAGAAATATATTATTGGCTGTTTTAAAAAGGAGTTTTGAAGCCCAGGAAACATTAGACCCAGTCTTTTAAAGAATAGAAAGAAACAACTCCAAAGGCAAAGAAAGGAGGAGTGAGTATAGGAAAAAGTTATAAAAACAAGTATGTCACTAAAAGTGCTTTTGAAATGTAACTATAAGTGTACTAGTGTATTTAATACTTATTCTTTAAGGAAATCTTATTCATATTATAGATTTACATTTTTCTTTTCCTCAAATATGTATTTTAAAAAATGGCTGCTCTGACATAACCATACAATGGCATATGTATGTAAGAGTGTAGTTATGTTTGCACTTTTTCCTCAGTGGTGAGGATCGAATCCAGGCTCCATCCAAGATTCTAGGCAAGTACTCTACCACTAAGTTATACATACCTCAGCCCCTGTGCTTGCTTTTTGAAAGACCTTTTTTCTTCCCCCCATGGGCAATTGAATTGTCAGAGAAACTGGGTCATATGTCCTTTGGACTAATTTGAATTTGGCTAATTTCCTTCCATATTGTGTCATTTAACTGGTTCTAATTGTTTCCTCCCTATTGATAGCATGCTTTAGCAACTTGGCTAGATCTATCATACATTTTTAGATAGAATGCTCCAAGAGGTACCATGTGCTTCCAGGGCACCCACGACTCACTCCTTTCCCAAGAGTCACATGTCCAGCTGTTCCGTTGTTGCACTTCTTGCTTTCCAGCTGGACCAGTGGATTTATCGGCAGCTCTATCCTATCTATCCCTGCATTTTAAGTCTTTAACCTAAGGGAGATGATTTACCACTATTCATTCTCCTAATCCTAAGCATTGGTGATTGTTGCCTACACTTATTAATTGAAGTTAAAAACCGGATTTTTTTTCAGGTTATTCTCTATTTATTAGCTGGGCTGTCAAGAACTTTAATCATTTTTTTAGTTCTAAAATATAGTCCTTATGGAGGAGGCAGAGAAAATGATCATTTTTCCCTTCCCTTATCAAGTTTCAGATTAGGACTTGGTAATTTACTTGACACTGCTGAGGTTTTTTATTTATTTATTTTCATTTTCTTTGTCATCATTTTGAATTTGTGAATTTTAGAGAACATTTGATGCTTTTCCTAGGACATTTTCTTGAAATTTTGTTTTATATCTGCAAGCACAGTTGAATTTTGTATATATTTCCAATCAAGCACACTTCCTGAATTCTCCTTATTTTTACTTTCATCTTTGAAAGAAATATTTTCTCCTGCAAGATTTCACAGTCTACATTGTTTCCTTTTTTCTTGCCGTTGTAGTTCCAGACCCTGATGGTACTGTTCTGCAGCCTGTTTCTCACAGTTTCTCATTCCTCACTAGTAAAGATATAGGTGGTTTCTGAAGGCGTCCGTGCTGTCAGAGTGCTCCTCTGTCTTCCTGTACATTTTGTTTTAATACTTGGTTTTATGGGGTACTTGTCTACATTTGTTTTCACAGTCGTATGAGTTTCCTACTTTAACCTCTTAATGTTAAATCATGCTGATTGCCTTTCTATTGTTAGTTTTCAATTTTGCAGTGAACTCAGCTTTGTCTTAAAGTTGTATCCTCTTCATGATTGGATTTAATTTGCTAATAATTTTAGAATTCTGTAGCTTTTGCTCATGAGTGAGGCTATTTCTCCTTTCTCTTTGCTGGAAAAGCTTGCCAAGGTAGAAGTCTTTTTCTCTTGATCATTGCTGGAACTCACTAATGAAACTGTCTGGCCTGGAACAGTTCCCTGTGGATTTAGGAGGTGAAATCTCAAATGGGTTAGTTGTTAATGTTGTCTTTTTTCTTTTAAGAATATAAGGAAAAAGAATTTTCCTGGAATGGCTAAACTAGTATTACTAATTACTAATATTACTAATTCTTTAATGTAATCTTTTGTACATTATGGATTTCATTTTTCTCTTTCTCAAGTGTATATTTTAAAAAATGGCTAGTCTGACATTACCATACACGAGTTATCATCTGATTTTTATATATATATATATTTAAATAGAATAGCCTATGTTCATCTGTTCTCTCTCATGGACTACTGTATTCCCACAAGTGGGAAGTGGAGGCAGGAGGGTCAGCAGTTCAAGGCTATCCTCAGCTATATAAGCAGTTCAAGGCTAGCCTGGCATAGATGAGATCTGACTCAAAGAATTTCTTTTGAATACAGTTAACATTTAAAAGTAATTGTATAATATACTATTTTATTACAACTTTTTTGTTTATTTTCATAAACTATTTAAATTTGTATGGACTCTAAATCAAGACTCTTTCTGGCATCTTTGAGAGGCTTTTGAACTAGGCTCTACTTTTTTGGAGCTCTGACAATATTTCTTTCTGGGCTTCAATACTTCATTTGTAATAGAAATAGCTACTTCATGTAGTACCCAAGAGAGTAGATGGAGAAGTGCTTTGGGAATTATTAATTGTATAAATGAAGGTTTTAAAATTAATGAAAAAGAAAAAAATGTTCAAATGAAGTAAGAGTGACATGGAACCTTTGAGTCTACATCCCTCCAATTCAGATTGAGGCCAAGCCCCTTTCTGAATGGAGGAGGAATGGATGGGGCAATAGATGGGAGGTGGGGAGAGGGAACGGGAAGAGAGGAGGGATGGGAAACTATGGTATGTTGATATGTAAATACCAACTGATGGTGTGTAAAATAAATGAAAAAAAATTAATAAAAGGAAAGAAATGATTGAGGCCAAGGTAGGCAGAGAGTTGCCCAAGCTTCCCTGTGATCAGTGAGTGTGTAGAGCGGACAGTGTAGCTCAGACTTGCTACTGCTCAGAATGTCGGACTTGCCTGTTTGCCTTCCTTCTCATGAAGAATCGAGCCATCGAGAGAAGCTCTGGCTCCTTAGCTCTCGTTAAGTGTATCTTTCTCAAAAGGTTAGAAAGAGTACATGTGACATAAGAGGGAGAAAGGAATGTTAAGACTTCAGTTTCTTAAGTTACCAGTAATTAAAATTGCAGTCAAAGTAGTTACTGAATCTCCCCCAGCCCATCTACACAAAGAAAGCCTTGTTACAGTATTTGGGGATTAAAACTTACTTAATATAGTGAGGAATAAAGTCTTGTGTGATTGCACCAAAATGCGCTGGGATTTAGTTGAAATTTTACTTGGAAAAAATCATCACTCCAGTATAGTTTTAGTAAAGTCTTAATTTATTATTGTTGTGGAAAATTCAAACTAATTGTTTTTGTTAAAGGCAGTTCTGTTTTTTTCTAGTTAATTCCTTGGTTTCTCTAAATATTTGTACCACAGATAATTTATCTTTTCTTCAAATTCTTCAAGTTGATACCAGTTGAAAGGTTTCTTCTTATTTGAGCTTTTGATGGCTTCTTAGCTAGCCAGAAACCCCTCCCCAACTTTTTCTTTAAGAACGCTTGTCTGATTTCACATAAGTATTTCTTTTCTAAAATTTTTCAGGAAATTTGCTGCTTATAAAATGATAATTTCTAAGGCCACATTAAAAGATTTACTGAGGCAAATTTAAAGTATAAGTAGCATTTTAAAGTAAGTTCTAAAAGTTATCCTTAGTGTTACTGCTTACATACTCCTTTAAAGAGATAGCACATGCTATTTGTGAATCGTTTGAGTGAAAGTTTCTGTTTCAGTATTGATTTCTATGAGGATTCAGTTAGTTCTTAACATTAATTATTTTATTGACTCAGGCATTATGAGGGACAGGTGGATGCCAGTTTATATTGTATAGGTTTCTGCAGTTTTCCCTATAAAGATCAGAGCATTTTCTTTAAATGACATTTATTACAGGTGTCACTACAAACGACAGCTTATGCTACCAGAGAGCCAGTCGGTGTTGTAATGAGTAGTCTTTTTCAGGTTGTTATGCATGTTGTTAGGTACTGTGCAGTTTAACATGGGTTATCCTTTGATAGCTGATATGGCAAGAATGCTGCTTTTAATTTTAAACACATTTCTTAGTGACAAAGCTCTTTAAGTTAGATGAAAGCTAAATGTCTGGATTATGGTATTAGAAGAGAGACTTTTATATAGCACCTACATAGGAGCAGTCCCAAAAGCAGAGTGAATATTACCTTCTAATGATCAGCACTGTTAGGAATGACTTCTTTCATTCTAGATCATTTGAAACCATTTCATAGAAGTTTCTGATTAAGTTCTGTAGGCAAGAATAATGCAGTTATTGTCAGCCTTTTTGACATGTCTTTCCAGGCAAGTTCTACCTATTTAATGTCACCTCGCATCTTGCCCTATCCTTATATCCTGCTGGAAAGGAGCTGTTGCAGTGTTCCAATGTCATGTGGTAGGTAGAGTTTTCTTGAATATTCTGTTAAGTATGATCTTCCTGTTGTTAAGAGGTCCAGAAATGAAAGTCTATGATAAAATGAATTTAGTAAGCTGTAGTAGATGATCATTTAACATTTGCTTATGATGTTATTTGCTAGTTTTTGATAACAAAGTTTATGCAATTAAAAACTAAAATTTACTTTATGTACTTTTATGGATGAGGTCTTTTCCTGTTTAGTGAGATGCTTCTATTCTGGAGGTGGCATGCCACAGTGGAAATAGTGAGAGTTCTGTGAGTTAATAACATTTAAGTGGTAAACTTTTTTGATCTCATTGTAGCACTGTCTTAGCTTATATTTTCATGATGTTAGACAATGTGTCTCTCCTCCTATCGCATCTTGCAACTTTCTGAGTATTCTGTGCAAGACCCAAACCCAACACTGTCCACTCAGGCCTCCACGAGTCTCTCATTGCTAATGCGTTCTGTTAATTGCTTAGAGTTGTAGCATAAACAGACACAAACAGGCTCTCTGCTCACTTGATTGCTGTCAAATCTCTCATGATTTTGTATACACACTCACATGTTTAATTTTCATAAACTATCTAAATGAACTAATTGTTCCTGTATGTTTCAGGAAGTATTTTACTGAATAGTGTTTATTGAAATACCTTATGAAAATGGATATTAGTTGAGATGGTATAAACTTATTAAAAGACAGGAAATCAGAGACCTAATTCATAGTAAGGAAGGGGCAAAGATCTTGACATATACCTTAATGATGGTAAAGGCTAAACTCAACTGAGACTTCTGAAGAGCACTCAGGATAATAAAAGACGTTTCCACAAATGTTATGCTTAGAGGAAAAACCAGGATGGAAGCAGGTAATCTCTGAAACTATAATGATAGTGCGTGCCAAGAAGAATGTCAAACTGTCCTACCCGTTTAGTCTGGTTTTTTTTTTTTTTTTTTTTAGTTAAGAAAGTAAGTGTTTAATTAAAAATATTAGATTCGAGTTATTGAGAAAGAATTAGATGAGAAAGGAACTAACTATTCTTAGTGGCTCAGGTAGCCGCCCCCATCCTACAGTTTAAAAAAAAATTTAATGTCCATTCCCGAGTTCCTGGCCCCTGAGCAGTCTTGGTGCTGGATGATGTTGAAAGACGTGACAAGTATCTTTAAAAAAATTCTTTGACATGTAGCTCATACTCAATAAAGGTTCATACTTCAAAGTGTGCAACTTGGCAGGTGTTTTATATATATATCAGTAATTAATACAACCACGAACCTCAAATCTGCTCATTACAGAAATCTGCTGTCTGTAAGAGGAGTCTAAAGAACAGCCAGTGAGGAGAATGAGGGTGGGGTGTTCTGGAAGCAACACGAAGAAGATGGGCAGCTGTGGCAAATGCTAATTGATAGGCAAAGTACGTCTGGGAACGAGGCAGCTCTTTAGATGTTGTAATGCGGAGATCACCTGAGATCTAGAGCACGCAGACTTGGCATCTATTTTAAAAGAGAAATTGGAGTGTTAGAAATGTTTTTAAGATATTTTCTGCAAGGGGAGAAAAGAAACTGTGGCAGTGAAATAGGGTTGAGCATCTCTTGAGGTTAAGTGGAGGAAAAACTAGCCTGTTGATAAGCCAGTGACGGCAGTTCATCGAGCGCAAAATGGTCCCTATGAATTTCTGAAGTGATGAGGTACTAAGAGGGATGAGATTTAGTTCACAGTGTGTAGATTGGCTTTTATAAAACTCTGGATGTCTAAATGGTGACAGTAGTACTTGAGGATGTCGACCCAGGGAGGTGCTGCTCTGACCAGGGCAGTTAGGGAAGTTCTTTTTACAATAATTCTTTTGCTTTCAGTGGAACATAGAAAGCAAAGTCCTTGCTCTGAGTAAGGACAAGCGAGTGGTTTGAGGTTGAGGTGAGGATCAAGGTATGAAATCGAGTAGGGGGCTTGGATATACCTGGGAGTTAGTTATATGTTCGCCCCGGCAGCATTAAGGGTGCAGGTGAAGGTCTCTGGTTATGTATGAATTTAAGACAGGATCAGCCATTCAGATGCAAGGTGTGAAGAGAGTTGTCGGAGAATTGTACTTAGCTGGGATTATGGCTCTGCTAACTGAGCATGATGAAATGAGAAACAGGCAAGGAGGCTGAAGCTGTTTGCAGGGAAGTGATTATGAGTGGCCATCCATCAGGCTGTGAAAGGAGAGGGAAGACATCAAAAGGTAAGGGACCATCTGTGCAAGAGATGATGGCTGCTCTTGGTGATGTTTTGAAAGGAGAGCTTCTGGATTTCCTGATGCTGGGCAGTGTGTCATAGAGGAGTGGCTTTGCAGGTTTTTTTTTTGCCTAGCAGTTATAAAAGGGAGTTCCTGTGAACTCAAATGTTTCATTGTTAGTGTTGTGTGGCACAGTTACACTTTGGTGATTATAGCATAGAAAAAGAAAAAAATTAGTAGAACTAAGCAAACCAAATGTAAATGAAAATGAGCTAAATATTGCTGGGTGTGGTGGTGCATGCAGAGACAAGAGAATCTCTGTGCATTCAAAGCCAGTCTGGTCTACAAGGCAAGTCCCACGGCAGCCAGGGCTGCATAGTGAGACTGTCTAAAAGATAGAAAAAAGGGGAAAACGTCAGCTAAGTTCTTGACTCCCTCCCTCCCTTCCTTCCTTCCTTCCTTCCTTCCTTCCTTCCTTCCTTCCTTCCTTCCTTCCTTCCTTCCTTCCGAAACAAACACTGAATAATAAACACTGAATTTCATGCTTGCTGTGATTCAGGTGATATTCCAGATGATGGAAATTTAGCACTGAATACGACACCTGAAAAATTTGCACTTGGCTTAGTTAATATTGAGAAACTAGTATGCCTGAAATAAATGGATCAATTATCTTAAATTGTATTGTGTGTGCACTTAGCTCCCGGTAACTGGTTCAGTTGATTGTATATTTTTCATGTTTTTACTACTACTTGCCCAGAAAAGTTACATTATATATATCACAATTGAAAAAAAAAAGTAGTGGTATATTCTAAAAAGTATATAAAAAAGTAAGTTTAAGGGCTGATGAGTTGGAGTTTATAGTTTACGGTCCACAACCTTTCTTCTTCACTAGAACCTATTTCCCTCTTTGGGCTAGAAGTGATGCTCTGCAGACTGATTATGGAACAGCTTCCAAAGCTCAGTGCACCTTAGTAGAAGAAGTTGTGCTTTTGTAAAGAGTGTGGAGGCTAATACGGGAGTCTCAGGTAGTGGCTGACTCTCCCCTCCCCTCCCTCTCCTCTCCTTCTTTTCCTTTCCCCTCCTTTCCCCCTCCCCACCTCTGTGGGTCAGGTCTCACATACTGCCTTCTGGCCTCCAGCTCACCGAGCAGCCGAGGGTGTCCTTTCACTCTAAATCTTCCTGCTCTGTCTCCTAAGTTCTGGGACCTGCTGCACTCGACTCTGATGGTACCATTTGATAACCTTTAATACTGTCTTCCACAAAACCTGGAGGGCATGGTGAGAATGAACGAATATGAAGAAGAAACCGTGAAATGGAGAAAAACACTTCCTGAGAGGAAAAAAAACCATATCTATATAAATATATATATTTTCTTTTTGGGGATATTTGAGTTTCCATGACTGGTAATGAGCTAATGTGCAATATGTGAGGAATCATCAGTGATTAACTAGGGACTGCCTTCACTTCTACCTACTTATTTTGAGGTGAAAATCGGTGTTGGAATTGCATGCTGTTACAGCATCGAGTGCAGAAGATGGAAAAGGCTGTCCTAGCAGGTCAAGTTAGTGTTGGTCAACACACCAATCCCATGCTTTTGCATGGGAGCTGTACAGAGCTCTACTGTCTCCTTCAATCTTCTGTTGGGAATGCCATAGTAGGCTGTTAAACATTCTAGGAAGACTGTTTTAAAATTCAGGGCAGCATAAAAGTGTTTGCTGTGATGTTTTAAATTATCAATAATTATTTTAGTAAACTTTGTAGCTCTCTTCATGTTAGAGCTGAATGTATAAACCTTTAATATGCTAAGTAAGCCTTTCTGAAACTTCTTCTCTCAAAACAGACAAAAATACTGTGTGTGTGTGTGTGTGTGTGTGTGTGTGTGTGTGTGTGTGTGTGTGTCTGGTTTCCTATAGATTGTGTATGCAATCTCAACATAGATTTGCAGCTTCCACTAAGTTCTGTGACTGCATTCTCCTGCTGTTGTACACACCCCTGGTTCCTCCCTCTTTGCTTTGACAGTAGGATAGCCTTGTTACTGAAGAGTAGGAAAGGCAGTTTCTGTTTTTATTGCTGAGACCCTATTGGTATGGTAATGGACTCTATTTTCCAATTGGAAAAGTATGTTCACTTTTATTACAAAACATTGAGAATTCCCTAAAATAACTGATTGAAAAAAACCAGCCCAATAATCTAGTAAGTACACAGCAGAACTATGTTTGTCATAGTAAAGTGTTCCTTCGAAGTCAGATAGCTAGCTAGCTAAATGAGCATCTTCCTTCCCAAAACAGGATTTTTTGAAGTTGTGTACTCAGTGTACTCAGTGGTATTATGAAGGAAACTAAATTTTGAAAAAAATTTTAGAATCCTGATTTGAAATTTGCTTTCAGAATAGTCCTTTGGGGAATGAGAATATAGTTGAGTGATAGGGCACTTGCCTAGTAAACAAAGGCCCTGAATTTGAGTGCCAATATTATACAAAACAAATAGATGAATAAATGAATTCAAATGAATGAGCCTTTTTCTGTAGAATAGTCTTTGTTGATAATGTTGTGATCAGGAAACCTGATTCTTTAAACACTTAGGAGATGGAGATAAAGAAGTACTCTAGGTTTGAATGGCTGGGGCTGAATTACAACTCAGCAGCTAACTAACTTTTTGCCTTTGGAGAGTGCTGTGGACACCTGGCTTTTTCCCCTGGGAAGAAGTACGGTACTGACACTGGTTGATGAGAACATCTGAATTAGTAGTCAGTTAGAACCCCTATTTCTGTTCAGCCACACAGTGAGTGCTGCGTTATTATTATTTTTTCCTGTTGTGTCTCTGTAGTTCCAAGCCTGTTTGGGTTGGGGAAAATCAAAAGCTATTCGAGTTAAATCTACTTAAAATGTTGTTTTGACGATTTTTCTTAATAATAGTATAACCGAAGAACCAGATTACTGGAGATTTAGTAGGTTTCTGCTGTGGATTGAATAGCTAATCATGGTGGGTACCTTACCATTCTAGTAATTATTATCTATGGAGTATCAAATTAATGCATGTTACCATGTGTAATTTATGTATGATGTAGTCCTGACAAGAGCTTTGTAAGATTTAGTATTATTTCCATTCTATGGGTGAAGAAATTAAGGAAAAGAGGCTAGACAGTTGTCCTTATTTAGTCAAGTGACAGTATGAAAACAAATTGAAGATTTCTTTTTCCCCTTAGAGCATTCACCTTTCACCTGTAATACTGTCACTAATTTAATTTTATATGATTTTAAGTGCTTACAGTGATAGAGAAATAAAACAGTGAATTGTGACTTGACAGCAAGAACGGAGCTCTCTTTGTTTCCCTAGTGTGGACTTAGGTAGGGTAGTATTAGGATCCTTGTTCATTGTAGCTTGTTTTCATAGTGCCTCCTTCAATTCCTGTTTTATTTTGTGTGTGCACTGCCCTGTGCTGTGGGCTCTCAAGTAGCTCTCACCTTAGATACAGTCTAAGAAGAGCAGGTGCTGCTTGGGGGTGCTACTTCTCAGTTACCTCCATCATGTTGCACTCAGTCAATGAAGCTTGCTTGTTTTCAGAGAGAAGTTAGAAATTGCTTCGTTGTGTTCAAAATACTTTTTGTTAAATTTTTATAACATCCTGGGAAACCATGAGTCAACAAGTATGTACATGCACCTGTTTGCTTTCTTTTTTTCTTTGCACCTAGTCAACAATATTTTCCCATTTAACAGATGCTACAGTGCTGTAGACAAATACATTATTACATTCTGGGAGTATGTATAGCATAAAAGAAAATGAAAAACAGCGGCAACTGTGTGTGAAGTACTAAATATGGCTATATGAAGAATTCCCTTATTTACATACACTGCAGGGACATGTTGGTTAACCAAGAATTATGTTGTATAGAGGACTGTGCTAGGAAATGAATCATATTCATATTAAGACATTTTTGAGGTAGAAGCAGTAATTCTAGCACCTACTGAAAAGGTTATCAGAGACCTAAGAAGTAGCTTTGGGTAGATGGGAATAAATGGGAAGTAGCTTTGTATTGGTAATGGGATAAATTGGAATAAGTGGGTGTGAAATAATCAGATAAATTCTGTTTTTAAAAATGTCATGGAAGTTGGAAGGAACTGAGTTTGTATCTCATAATTCAATTAAAACCACAAAATGTTGAAAAATAGCATAGTGTTAGGAGAACTTTTAACTTTGAGTAAAGAGAAACCACTTTGTCACTGCTAGGGCCAGGGTAAATTAATAGGTACCTTTTATGCCATGTAGGCTCATAGAGTCAGAGCTCCAAGAGGCAGCCAGTTGAAAGGGGCTGTTAACAAAGGGCTCTTATTTTTCCTCCACGATAGCACAGCTCTGTAATTAGATGGAGCTGCATGTGGCTTCTAGACCCTTTATTTGCAAGATCTGCAGAAAGTCCTAGGTGTTAGGGAATCTAGGGTTCTTCACTTGTGTTTTGATAGCACTCTAATATCACACTGGATACACACATCTGATGACAAGGCTCTCGTTCTCCTTCATCTTCTCCTATGTAACATACCCCCGTAAATGCTAGCATCTTTTAAAGGCCTGTTGTTCACCAGATAATATGGTATGCTGTGTATTGAAAGGAATACTTAGCACTTTTGTTTTATTTATTTATTTTTTGAGAGCTATCTACTAATCCTACTACACACTGGGTGTCTCATGCTA